>NC_056751.1:348982956-349002956 GCF_019279795.1 Protopterus annectens
TAAATGAAACGGTGAAGGAGTATATCATTTCAAATAAAAAGCTGTAAAAAATGGAAGATGCTTTAAACAGCTATTCTGATGAACTGATAAAACTGCAAAAATTGGAGGTCAAAATGGAAAAATGGCTGTCTGAGTATGAGACTACCCAAGAAGAGCTGTTTAAAAAGATTGTATAGTTAGAGGACAGAGCACACAAAGAAAACCCGAGGTTTTCTGCTGTACCAGAGCAATTGGAAGGAACAGACTATATTAATTTTAGTAAAGCATAAATAAGTAACTGGAAGATATTCCACAGCAGGATTTATTATCTGAAAGGGCACATTGTGTGTATTCTCCAAATCTGGCCATGAGAAAGCCTGTATTAGTAAAGATGCAATCATAGCAGAAAGAGTTGATGCTGTCAAAACAGTGGCAGAAGAGCAAAGTATTAAAAATTGCAGACAGTAGAGGGTTTGCGGAAAATGATTATTAACTGTACATGAGGCAGAAGAGAATCAAATGTATCCCAGCAATCAGGGACTGTTGAGAGATAGATGTCCAGCAATCTTCAGAGTATTTTTTTTCCTGGAGGATCAGTCATTTTTGATAACAGGCTAAGGAGGAAATACAAATTTGTCCAACAAAAAGGCACCATTAAACAGAAGGGAACTCTGCTTCTCATTTTTCTCACAATAAAGCCCATGGAGAGACTTTGCCAGTGAAACCTTATCCAATGTTCCAAAGGAAAATGCTTGAGAGACAGAAAAAAGTACAGGAGTTGACTAGAAGATTCAGGAGTACTTTGGATCTGAGTATGGAGTCATGAGATTGTGAGATGCGAGGTGAACAGAAAGAAGACAAGCAGCATTGAAATTGTTAAATAAATGTGAGACTATAAAGCATTAATCACATTTGTGAAATATGGCTTTACAAGAACAAGTGGCTGAGAAAGATTGGACTTTTGTTGACTTCATTAAACATGAAGGGGGACTGAAAGTCATAAACCCCACTTCATGTCATTAATGTTTGGAAGGACACCAAAAGAAAATAACTGTAAGTAGAACAATTTTTGTTCTTAACAGTATTTGTATACATTTCATGATATAAATGATACTAAAGTAAACAAGTACAGTTTTTTTTTTTAGTTTTAAGAAATGGAGGCGTTACAATGTAAAAGGAGGAAAAAGGCTGGATAAAAGCACATTTGTTGTCAGGGTGGAAGATAAGGTATACAAGTGCACTGATTAATAATATATGTAGAGTTGAGATTTCTTTATTTTATTTTTGCATAGGTGAATGTCTGGATTAATGCCATTGGCATAATCTAATATTTTTTATGTAAATAAGTGGGCTTTAAAAATAAGAGACCACAACTTAATGAACAGTTTGCCTTTGGCATATATTCAGTGTGAGATAAGAAATCTGCAGCTGAGGGCAGCTGTACATTCTATTATATTTCTATGGAAACAAAATTGACTACAGGTGAAGGCAGTAAATCTTGAGAGGTCTGGGCATTGTTTACTGAGAGAAATGTAATATTAAAAGGTTCGGGGGCAAGCAACTTAGTAAAACATTGTTTGAAACTATTGGAAGTGAATAAGAAATAGCAGCTTTTCTGATACCTAAATACGTCAATTTGTTTTACTAAAACTGTGAATAATTTAATTTTATTTAAAGATGGTTAGTTCACTTTTTCTTAAGGCTAAAAGCTAATGTTTTCTAAAAGCATGCAAGCGTTTTTTCAAATCTGGGAAGGGAATAAAGATAAGACAAGAACAGACAGCAGTAACTGTAAGTAGGAGCACAGAGGCTGTACCATGCATCTTAGCATGGATAACCTTAATTTTATGTTAGGTGATGCCTGTGGATACAGCTATCAGTTTGGGACAGTTGCTCCTATCAGGAGGTTGAAACTTCCTTATTTGAAGATGTACATAGTTTTGTGTGTTTTAAGTTGATAAGTTTTGCAGGTGTTCAGCGGGTGTGTTTGGCTTTTTGTTTGAGTGTTTTCATTAAGACAAAAAGTCTTATAAAATGTGACTTAGGTTAAAATGTAGATGACAAAAAACTGTATAAGAGATCAACCTGCCAAACATTAGTGGGTGCATCCAAAAGCGAAGGTTTTACCAGGTACCAAAAAGAACTAAGAATCAAAACCATGGATTAAAGTTTGTAAGTACCAGTGCTGGATTGGACTTTCCCTGGGTACTTTTGGTTTTGACTAGTGGGTACATGTAACACAAAAGCTGGAAGCCGATAGTTAAAATGCTGTCATAATTAATAAATGGGAGTGATAACTTCTTATCATAATAGCAACATTATTCATATTTTGGAACATGTATGGCCTCAGAGGTATAGACAGATATGCAAGAGTATTGAATTATATTAATAAAAGCAGAGTGCAAATTCTAATGCTACAGGAGACACATTTGGAAAGGAGTGAGTATGTGAATTTGATAAAGAAAATTTTCAAGATGGAGTGAGCATGTGAATTTGATAAAGATTTCAAGATGGATATTAAGCAGAATATCTAGGACAAAGGAAAATGGGAGTACTTATACTAATTGCTAGAGGAGCTCTAGTAGTGATAGAAGAGGGAAAAAAGATCATGGTAGATTTGTGGTAGTAAAGGGCTATTGGCAAGGGAGGAGGATTATGCTGTCATGTATTTATATTCTACCTAAAGCTGCTTTTATAGACCTTAAAAATTTTTGGGAGAAATAATCAGCTTTCATCAGGGAATAATACATATAGGTCGGGAATGGAATTTCATTTGCAACAGTAAGGATGAATTTGGGAAACCTAGAAAGGAAAATAGAACAAAAGAAGGTAGATTTCTTAAGAAATTTAGTAACATATTTGTATAGAAGATGTGAATTCAGTAGTAGGAACTATGAAAGAATTTACATATTGTTTCCCAAGGTACAATAATTGAGCCACACTAGACAAAATTTATATTTCAGAGGAACGTGTGCCTTTAATTGAGAGCTTCACCACACATCCACTAACTATTTTGGATCATGCACCAATAACAGCTAAGATAAAAATGCAGGGTATTGAGGTAAAAATGACACTGGCTGTTCTCCACCTAGCTGTTAAAAAGAGAGAAATTAATGGGTAGTGGAAATTGTTCAACAGTTATTAGGGAAGACAGAAATTTCTTCAGAAGTTATAAGTAGTGAGTAGGTTAAAATGAAACTGGAGTTTAAGAACTGAGTAGAAATAAAACAAAAAGAAATATGGTTAGGAAGTAACAAGAATTATTTAGAGGGGCTGACAAAGGTTAAAGCATTACCGAATAAGGGGAATCTCACAGAACAAGAAGAGATGCAACTGCAGAGTGCTAAAAAGATAAGCATATTATCCAGATAGTCTCTTAATAAGTTTAGAAGGATTGCTGTTAAGCAGCTGTTTTTGATAACTCCAGAGCAGAAAAACATTTAGCACAATAACTTTAACAATAGAAAGTAGAAAGACTTGTTGCCAAACTTTGAGAGCCAATAGCAAAAGATCCTGTAGAGTTATTTCAGAAATGTTATGAGAAATGTGGAAATCAAGAATAAGCCCAAATGGAAATATTTATGGAAGACCTAACAATGCTAAGGCCAGAGGTAGATGAGGCTCAACAATTAACAGTTAATATAAGAGGAGATGAGATAAAAATGGTGATGTATAATCAATCTGCAGGAAAGTCTCCAAGAAGAGATGGTATTCCTGTAGAAGTTTAACTTAGAGGGAAGAAAGTGATAAAGATCTGGAATTTTTTTTTCAACAGTATTGTAAAAGAAGGGGAAGTAACAACATCCTGGTAGAAAGCTTGGTGGCTTTAATACTTACAGTATAAAGATCCATCAGACCCAGCTTCATGTAGCCCCATTTCAGTTGTAAACCATGATTATAAAGTGTTTATGTCTATAATAGCTAAAATAATGGCAAAGATGTTGCCAAAATGGATATATATGGATCAGTTTGGTTTTGTTGAGGGGATGCTAGCATTTGACTACACTAATAAAATAATGATGATCCAGAGGGAAGCAGAATATAAGAAAATACCACTGTGTTGGTGGGTCTTGATGCAGAGAAAGCATTTCTCAGAGTAAGCTGGGATTTTATGAGTAGGGTAGGGGGTATTCTCTTTCCCCTTTTTATTTGTATTATATTTAGAGCCATTGGCAAAGAAAATAAGGAACTCAGAAGTTCAAGGATATAATCGGTGTGATAATCAAGAAGAGTTGGATTTATTTGCAGATGATATTATTTTGTACCTGATAAAACCAGAAAAGGACACCTCTGTGTTGTAGGACATTCTGAGACAGTTTCATATCTTTTCAGGATATAACATTAGTGAAGGCAAAACAAAGGCTATAGCTGTAAACTATGTACCTCCACATGAATTGATTCATTAATACCCATATTTATGGGGACACGATAAAATGAAGTATTTCTTTATGGCAGCCAAGGATATATGGGAAGAGACCAAACAAAAGATAATGCAAAAACTGAGCAACTGGAAACTCTTGTTTATGGATATGGATAGCAAGATACACGTAGTGAAAATGTTTTTAGTCTCTTAAGTTTTCTATACAGGTCAGGCATATTTTTATCAACTAGAGGGGAAGTTGTGGATACCAGTTAATAAAGAGTTGAAGGACTTTATCTGGGAGGGGAAGGGGAGAGGAGAGGGTCAAGTGAGATAAGTTGATCCTTCCAACAGAACAGGGTGGTTTAAGATTACCTGATTTGAATGGATATTTTGGAGCTGCACAGTTAAGGTTCACATACAGAACACAAGCAGAAAGCTATAATTCAAAGTGGAAAGGGATGATGAAGTAGGGGGTGAATCAAGAACTAAGGAAAGAGTTGGATTTTTGGATGCAGATCCTTAACGAGAATAGCAACAGCCATGCTGAATATTATATTCATAAAGTAGCAGATGGTATTATAAGAACTAAGCCAACATGAGAATGAAGAAAGGAGATTCTGCTGATAGCAGTGACTGCAGTCAGGACTGTTGAGAATTGGCAAGAGTGAGCTGGAATTTACTGGAGAAAACTGTCAAAGGAACCAAGGTATTGGGAGCAAATAACTAAAGAGGGAAAGGTAATAAAATGGGAAGAGGCCAAGAAGTAATGTGGACTGCAGGCTAGAAACTGTCTTCCCTATTAAGGGTTGATATCAGAGTATAGGCAAAGAGAAAGGGATAGGGAATCCTAAGGGAAAGACCTGCTCTGGTAGAAATTTTAGTTGAATCTAGAACAGAAGCTGCTGTTAAAAAGAGATAATTAGTAAGGCATATAAAATATTGCAAGATAACTTCAGGAATCAGTCAGAGGAGGTCAGAAAAGATTAGGAAGAGACTGGATAAGCAGTTCACAAGGAAATACTGGGAGGACATATGTATGGCTCCCAAATATGCAACAAAGTCTAGAAGATTTAGGATTTTTACATTGACATTTTTATACTCCCAGCAGACTCCAAATAATTCTTCCTCAGGTGAATGGCACATTTTGGATATGTGATGGGGAAGAAAGCTGTAACTGGGAACATATGTTTTGGGAGTGTAATGAGTTGGCAGACTTAAAATTCCTTTCAGAGTTCTCTGAGATATTGGGTGAGCAAATGGATATAACTAAGGAAACTATTTTTTGAGCTGGGACACAGAATCTGAATTGTCTAGACGTAGTATGGCCTTCTTAAATTTAATTCTTGCCGCTGCCAAAAAAGCAGTTACTAGAAAATGGAAATCAAAGTCTGAAGTAGTGAATTTTACAACACAGGTAAAATAACTGGAAATGGGACCTTTTAGAAAAAGGTAGGAGCAAATTACATAGAAAAAAAATGAAATTATGGGTGCAATACATTCAGAATAATGTTTTGGTGGTGGATTGACATTTAAGACAAGGCATGAATTGAGCAATTTATATAATGTTGCATTGATAATAATTATACAAAAGAATGTGCGTGATGTATCATTATCATCATCCTCTTTCGGCTTTTCCTGTTAGGGGTCGCCACAGCGGATCATCTCTTTCCATTTCTTCCTATCCTCTGCATCTTGCTCTGTCACACCAACCGCCTGCATGTCCTCTCTCACCATGTCCGTAAACCTTATCTTAGGCCTTCCTCTTTTCCTCTTACCTAGCAGCTCCATCCTTAGCATCTTTTTCCCAATATACTCATCATCCCTCCTCAGCACATGCCCAAACCAACGCAATCTCGTCTCTCTTGCTTTGTCTCCAAACTGTCCAACATGAGCTGATCCTCTAATATACTAATTCGTAATCCTATCCATCCTAGTCACACCGAGTGCAAATCTTAACATCTTTAACTCTGCCACATCCAGCTCTGACTCCTGCCTTTTTGTCAATGCCACTGTCTCCAACCCATATAACATAGCTGGTCTCACCACCCTCTTGTAGACTTTCCCTTTCACTCTTACTGGTACCCGTCTGTCACAAATCACTCCTGACACTCTTCTCCACCCATTACACCCTGCCTGTACTCTCTTCTTCACCTCTCTTCCACATTCACCATTACTCTGAACTGTTGATCCCAAGTACTTAAACTCGTCCACCTTTACCAACTCTACTCCCTGCATCCTCACCATTCCTCTACCCTCCCTCTCATTTACACACATATATTCTGTCTTAGCCCTGCTGACCTTCATTCCTCTGCTCTCTAGAGCATATCTCCACCTCTCCAGAGTCTCCTCAACCTGATTCCTACTCTCACTACAGATCACAATGTCATCTGCAAACATCATAGTCCACGGGGCCTCTTGTCTGATCTCATCTGTCAACCTGTCCATCACCACTACAAATAAGAAAGGACTCAGAGCTGATCCTTGATGTAATCCCACCTCCACCTTAAACGGATCTGTCATTCCCACTGCAGTCCTCATCACTGTCACACTACCCTCGTACATATCCTGTACCACTCTTACATACTTCTCTGCCACTGTATAATTTTGCGTGATGTATAATGTTTGTAACTGTGAACATGTTAATATGGTTTGTTTTCTTTTATGTAAATGTATATTTATGTATGTCTTAGTGATAATTCAATAAAGAAAGATGTTAAAATAACAAGTCATTTGCGAAATTCCTACACATTCAGGTGGGAGCCAGTCATTATCAGTTTTGAGCCCTGCCATTTAGACTCACCACTCCCCCCTAATATTTACCAAATGCATGCCTTCAGTCAGAGTGCACACGCAATTACTTGGGGTCAGGATTTTCCACTACCTGGATGTCTAACTCATAGAGGTGTCTATTATGTAGAAACTTCTAACAGAATGACAGTACTTGCTTCATTTAGGGCTATCTTTAGGTATCACTGTCACTGTTCCAAAGCCCCAGTTGAATCCATCCCAGTCCCTGACTTTCAGAATCTGCCAGTTGGATACATCTGACCAGAAGGCCAAAGTACCGTAGAACGGAGGCTTTTCCATAGTTCTGGACATTTTAAGTCTTTCAAAAGGTACAAATCCCATTGTGGCATCAGTTCTCTTTTGGCTGCCTCTATTCAGACAGTGCCATATGCAAGACTCAACATGAGGGTATTACAGTGGACACTTAGGACTCAGTGGAACCAATTAACCCTATCCATAATACCATAATGCATACAATAAAGCCTTCAAAGAGTTACATCAAGCAAATACTGTAGTGGGCAATTTCACTCAGTCTGTTCATTGGTCCTCCATTCATTTCACTGATTTCCACAGCCATGGTGATGCGAGCTGCATCTAGTGTGGGGTTGGGGTCGTTATCTTGGCAAGATGATCTAGGGTATATGGCCACCACAACAGACCGCACATGAACATACTGGCAATGAGGGCAGTCCTTCTTGTGTTGCAGGCATTGTTAGACTGGCTTCCCCAGGGTGAGGTGTCCATCCAGCCCAACAACATGATGGCTGTGTAGTACAAAAATAAGCAAGATGGATACCTCCTACACTGTTGCAGAGAAGGGTTTGAGGATGGGCTGTAGCATCACATTGCTTTCTTACAGCAATGCACATACCAGGGACATCCAGAGTGATTGCAGACAGGTTGAGTAGACAAATACTGCTCCCACAAGAATGGTCTCTGAACAGTGCAGTAGCTCAGATGGTATTTTGGAGATAGAAAAGACTTGTTGTGATTTCACTGCTTCATCATCCAACACAAAATGAGACAGTTTTTTCTCAGTTGTCCCCCAAGCGATGCATTCTCCCACACTTGGCCCCTAGGTTTCATACATACATTTTACCCATTTCCACTCTTAAATCAGATTCTTGCAGAAACTCATGATGTGCAGAACAAAGGTCATTCTCATAGTCCTGTGCTGGCCACACCAGCTATGGTACTTCTGCAGCATCCTCAACTGCTGTCTTACCCATCTGGTAGCCTCACCCAAATGTTCAATCCATACTCTTGACCGCATAATTTATCCACTTCCAATGATGGCCAGGGACCAGTTGCTCTATCCATAGGTAGTAGTTTTGATAACTGCTTCCTAAAGACCTTTGACAAAGAAAATTTAAAAAGATAAATGGAAAAAGTTTTCTTTTTTGGGATGCTCAGCAGAATGTTGAACCCCTTTCAGCTTCTGTTTTGCAAGTGCTTGTACTTTTAACAGATATGGGAGCTAGTTACTTTTCCATTAAAGTTCACATGGTTGTTAATCATCCTTTTACCCAGGATTTTCCTTTTCCTCCCTATTGTCTTAAGTATGCAAAGTATTTTTAAAAGGAGTTTTCTACTCCAGGCCACACTTAGTTCACCTTGCTTCCCCTATGATCTAAATTTTGTATTTTGGGAAGTTAACTTAGTCTCTATTTGAACCAGATAATTTTGTAGATATTGAGTTCCTGACTTGGAAGACTATCTTTCTGGTAGTCTGTACTTCCACAAAAAGGGACCCAGAGGTTCATTTTCTAAATTCTAAATTCCCTTACTTTATTTTCCATCAAGTCAGAATCATGCATAGAAGTAACCCCTTCATTTCATTAATTGTACTTGGGATGGCAAAAGAAAGCTCCTGAAGAGCTTAATGGGTTGGTTTTTCTCAATGCCAGAGAGGAAGGCCAGAGTGTCTTCACTGTGGACGTAGTTTGGTGGACTTTGATAGACTTAACCCTCGTAGAGATACATCTGCATCTTACACAGCCTTTCGGCCTTTGAATGTATAGAGTTCATCCCTGTTTAACTGAGATTTAAGTTCAATCTAGTTCTCCCAGTTTCCAACGTAGGGTTTACATTCTTTGGTTTTGTGCCACCCGGTCTAGGAACCATTCATACAGATTTTGTGGTGCTATCCTGGAGTCACCCAGTTGCAGATCAAGAATATTAAGGCCTAAGGTTTCTTCTCTTGGTATTCCCTCCCCCTCCCAGACCCAGCAGGCTTGGTCATTCACAGCTGAAGAAGGGCTGTCTGGCCTGTGTACTGCAATGGTACATAGCCAAGGTGGGAAATATGACATGTTTGGCTGTTTCTTGGTTGGTTACATATATGTGTGTGTGCGTGTGTGTGTATATGTATATGTGTATATATATATATCTATAGGTCTGCTTTACTTTAACGAATTAACAGGACACCAAAACTGAAATAATTGAGATGAGAAGACTGAACATTTACAGGAATGAGAGTGCACAAGATCAGAACTTAGAACATCGAACTAGATATATGCTTTGAATGAAGGTCACGGTACAGTGAGGATCATGAAATCAACCGTTTTCCTCACTGTAGTGCAATCTCAGAGTTGGTATATGTAATTTGCAGGTATGTGTAATTTTCTTTTTACTTTTTTGCTTGGGGGGGCAGCCCCCTTACACCCACCACACCCCCTGCAAATTATATATACCAACTCCAAGATTGCACTACATTGAGGAAAAGGGCAGATTTCCAGATTCTCACTGTACTGTGATCTCCATTTAAAGTATATACCTAGTTTGATCTTCTAAGTTCCAGTCTTACGCACTATCATTCTTGTAAACATTCACTCTTTTCGTCTCGTTAATTTTAGTTTTGGTGTTCTGATAATTCATTAAAATTAAGTAGACCCATATACATATATATATATATATATATATATATATATATATATATATATATATATATATATATATATATATATATATATAGACACACACACACACACATGTGTATGTATGTATATATATATATATATATATATATATATATATATATATATATATATATATTATCTTGTCGTAACACCACTAACACAAGTGCAAACAACTATTTAAAAGTTTGAGAAACTTTTGCTCTTTTGGCAGGAACATAGAAGCTGGGCTATTCTTGGTGTTTTGGTCAGACTTTTATTCATTTAAATCACATTTTGAGTGCTTTCGTTCATTGTAAAGTTTTCAGTTGAACTTCATCAGAAAATAACTTAACTTAAAGTGAACCTAGGCTTATTATTTAACTGGTGTGGTGAGTGGGGGATGGGTTAAGGAGTTCCCTAATCCATGAACCTAGGCTTAAAGGAGTACTGCACCCACAGACTCAAAAAATATGTTTAAAACATCATGGCATGAAGTTTCCTACACTTTAACAGCACTCTGGGATTATTTACAGGATTTTAAATATTTTTATATGTAATTCCAGACTCTGACCACCTGGAGGCTGGCATATTGATGTGGTTTGGATAAATCAGGTTGCCATCCAGTATCCCTGAAATCATTGTTTGACTCAAAAATGTTACATCATGCAGGCCTCCGTTTGCCTAAAGTTCCTGTTATTTCATAGATGTTGCATGCGTACAAAGTACTGAGTAAAACAGAACAGTGTAAATAACATTCCCTGCTACTGGATGACTACTTAAAACAGAAACAGTGCAAATGCCACAGAACACACTCTAAGTGCTGTTTACTGCTGCCTTTTTTTTCTAATTTAGTTTATATGGCACTAATTTGTGAGACAATGAATTCCAGTCCATTTACTTCTCCCCTCCCCATAACACTTAGCTTCCCCAGCTGTCAAAGTCCTGAGGGTAAATTGACCTGGTAATTCCATTGATTGGCAGATCTCAGCAGGGTGCCTGACTCATGTAATTTAATCGTTGCTGTAGCATTTCCTTTGTTAGAGGGGACATTTTTTGCAGCACTACAGCCATGGCCTTACTTGACTGCAATCACATCCAGTAAGGTCTTGCACCAAGGAGCTAAAGAATAAAACATTTATACTATTAACCAGTTTAGATCTTTATTAAGTGTTAAGGTATCACTTCATGCTTCCACCTTGTTAAAAATTGAGATTCACATGTGCAAAGTGTGTTGGTATGCACTGTTTGCCTTCATATGTTTTTACTCCACTGGTTGGTTTGCAAAAAAACCTTTTACAGTGTCCCTGGATTTGTCTTTGTACATACAAACCACATTGCTATATTTTCCCCTTCCTTTTTCTTGTGTCCAGAAGTCACTTACAACAAAGTAAATTTTTTATTGATTTTTTTTTTTAAAATAAAGGACATCAAGGTTAACTTACCTTGAAGCAGATAATGGATGCCACTGCAAAGAATCACTGTTGAAATATTTGTGCATGGACAAAATCCCTTACTAAATCTATTTGCCAGCCTCCAGTTCAATAATGCTATGGCTTTAATATACTGATGTGTTTGCTCGTGCCTTCCAAATATCTCCACCATTACATACCAGTTTTGCAGTGGAGTAACCACCCGACATACCCATACACCTTTAGCCATCAATATGCAGCTACTCCTGTTCATGTGAGTATGTGAATTCATTTTCAGACTTAAGGTGTGGAAGCTGCACTGAATAATTCTAGGTGCTTGTTCAGGTTTCACATGGTGCTTGCTTAGAGCTACTCTCATGTTAAGCCACTGTGAATATGTTGCACTGCCACCTCTGATACCAGGGTAATGTTTTAATCTTTCTATTCCCGCACTGCACACTAGCAGTATCTGGTGCAAATACAACAGAGAAGTATGCAAGCGATACACCACCTAAGCATCATTTACCATGCAGAATGTACAAGTATGCATACCAAATTTCTGTGTTTCCAAACATCGGTGTTACTACACGACTACTGAATAAAATGAACAGCACTCAGGCTGGGGGAAGGACAAGGGAGCCATGACATCACAGAATGGGTGGGTCTTATTTTAGTTAGAATCAGATGACGGCTGTGGTGATGTCACTTTGGGGGAGGGAACTGATTAAAAAAAAAAAAAAAGTTCCTGCACTGCCTGGCCTCGATGATGTCAGTAATTGGGCGACTCCAACAAGCTTTATTCGAACGTGAGAGAACCATTTTGTAAGTGAAACCATCACAGTATGAGAAGGTAGGCTTCTGTTACAGAAGTAAGGGGAATTATAAAAATTGTAAATGCTTTATTGTTGTTGCTTTACAGAGGATAATGTAAATATGGAGAAAAAGGGCTGTGAAGTTGAGGAATACATTAGAGAAACCTGTTGTACTCAGTATGGCGAGTGGGGGATGGGTTAAGGAGTTACCAAACCCATTTAAGAACACTCAGACTGCTCAAGTTTTCATTTAGACATTGGGAGGGGGGGGTCTGCTTGCAACTGTATCTGCCATTTTAACTGTTTAACTAACAGTAAGTTGTCTGTGTTCCAAAGGGAGTCATTAATGCCTCGGGGATCTGTGACTTTTTCAGTTGCTACAAAGTGGAATTTGGAGAACTGGGAGCAGGTCCTACTATGGCTGGCTAGTGTGTTGTAAGGGTCTCGCTTCCTGGTGGCTCCCACATGTTCTTTGATCCAGATCCTAAGTAGTCTTGTGGTTTTTCCATTGTAGTATGCTTCACATTGATAGCATACTACAATGTAAACCACGTTGGGGTTCTCATAGTTTAAATGGTCTTTTATGTGAATAACCACCTGTGGAATGGTGAGCTGTACCTTGGGGGTTTGAATGATAAAATCGCACCAGTGACATTTCCCACATTGGTGCATGCCTGGGGGTGCATCAAAGGTGTGTGCCTGCAGCCTCTTTTCTGATTTGAAAGTGGCTTTGAGGGACACACTCTTTTTGTAGCAGAATTTTGGCTGGCTTCTAAGGATTAGGGCTAACTGTGGGTGCTTCGCTTTGAGTGTCCATTTTTTAACGAGTATGTCTTTGATGCTGGTGGCATCTAGAGAGATGGGCAAATGAAACCTGGGATGTTATGTGGTCCAATCTCGTCTACATTCTTACTCACGGGTTCGGAGCCAAACATCGGCTCCGACTCGGCCAACTTATATTTTTCTAGCACAAAGTCTCTAATTGGCTGGGCTAACCTGGTATCACATTTTGCACCGCTCCACAACCCCAGATCTCGTTTGCCGCTCTTGGAGCTAGGACGTGGTCTTGCTTGGCTGTGGCTATGTATATTTAAAACTTCTTTTTCTAGTGGAAAATTGTTCTGTTTCTTCACAAAAGCTATTTTAATAGCTATTTTGCTTTTTATTATCGTTGTTTTGTGGTGTGAGTGTTTGTTTGTGGTATCCCCCCGTTCCTACGGGCTATGCCCATTTAAGTTAGAGGGCCTAGTCCTCCCTCCGTTTTGTGGTTTGTCTGAGGTAAACGTTTGTCCTTTGCTATAGTGTGTGTCTTGTTGTCAGGTCAGACTTGTTTAACTTAGAGATTCTGTCTTTTGTTGTTAGTGGTAGTTTCCCGCCTTATCCATTGTGGCCTACAGTCCTATTTCTGTGCTTGTGTACTGTGGTTTGGCTGTTATGTCTAAGGATCAAAAAGAACACAAACCCTCCAGGTTTAAGAAGTGTTCTAAATGTAGCTACAAGATGTCCATAACAGATGGACATGCTGTTTGTGTATACTGCTCGGGGGCTATACATTTACAAGAGTCCTGTAGTTTTTCTCATGCTTTTAGCCCCAGGGTTCTACAGGAGAGAAAAAATAAACTTATACTGAAGGGCCTTCCTAAGCCTTCCTTTGAGGAGTCCTTGGACTCTTCCTCTAGTTCACAGTCTAAAACCAAGACTCCTAAAGCCAAATAAAGATCTCCGGCTCCATCGGTTACATCGGAGCCACCGGAGAAGGCTACCAAATTGGACTCGACCTCCTCGACTCCCTTGTCCTCAGGGCCGCAAGAGGTAGCTGTGATTCTTGAATCTGCCTCGGCTCCTATCCTGTTAGAGCCCATTCGGAGCCGATCTCCGAGTGTCAGACAAGGATCTCCAGATAGGAGATCACAGTCACCTTCTCTCTCCTCCATATCCTCCAGATTCTCTGATTTGGATGTGGATAGGGTGGTCCAGAGGCTCCTGCAGTCGCCAGTTTTGGCAAAATTATTTTCGGCTCCGACCCAGTCGGCTCCGGAGCCAGTCCCGATGAGTGCGCCCATGTTTCCTCCTCTGAGCACCTCCTTGTCTTCGGAGCTGGAGTGTTTGGTGCCGGGTGATGTTTTGCCGGCTCCGATACCTCTAAAGGCCTTATTGGTGCCGGCATCGGCTCCTACCATGTCAGCTCCATCCTCTGGTTTTGGAACCCAGGTGTCCTCTGTAGGGCCCGAGGGGGATACTTTGGGACTTTTGTGGGTTCAGAGTCTCCCTCTTGGCGCTTCGGCTCGGAGAACCTCAGTTCTGATCTTGGCCTCGGAGGTGGGTCGATCCTCGGATTTGGGGGAACCCGCCTTCAAGGCCATGAGGAGCGCACTGGCCAGATCCTCAGTCACATCACCCAGATCGGTCATTCCATCCCCCTCCACACTGGCGAGAGCCTCTGATGGCCCTCTATTGGTTGGCGGCGGAGCCCCAAGGTCTGGAGATACCCCCATGAGCGGTCCCCAACTTTCTGAGGGCCCCTCAGAGTCTGTCCCTGAGGAGCCCCCAAGAAAGAAATTGTGCAAGAGGAAGCACATAGACTCCCAGGATGAGTCCCTCACCTCTGATACCGACCTCGAGGAGTCAGAGGGGTCACCCAAGTCGTCCTTCGATGACGTCTCTTTCTCCAACATCCTGGAGATTTTGAGGCAGAGAGGCGGCTGGTCATCGAAAACCTCCTCTGAGGAGGAGTTAGTATTCCTCAAGGCCTTTGGGGCTCAACCGTCCTCCTCCTGGGTGTCTCCACCCTTCGACGAGCTCCTGGATTTGATCTGTCGAAGGGCGTGGGAGACTCCTGACTCATTGGAACCGGTACCAAGATGCCCTAATAAATTTTTGTCAGCTCCCCCTGGGAAAGAGTTCCTGTCCAAAGGGGTTTCTGTGGATGCCATGGTGGTGGCGGCGTCCACTCAGCACGAAGTAGCCGAGTCTTCTTCCTCCATCCATCCTCCTAACAAGGAGTCCAGGAATATGGATCGGTACGGGAAGCATACCCTCTCTTCAGTGACCTTCACACTTCGGTCTCTGAACTATCTATATCACTTTACTCGGCTCCAGAGAGATCTCCTTAAAGAGTTAGGATATACTCTAATGGGTAACATACCTGAGGCATTAACACAGACCGTTAGCGCCCAGTTGTCTACTCTTGGATCGATTGTCAACTCGTCCATGATGCTCATATCTTATGCAGCCGAAGGGGGCGAGCAGGGCAGCTAGCTCAGGTGGTAGCCCTTAGGAGGCAAGCCTGGATGCACCTGTGTCATTTCGCAGAGGCTTTCAAGTCTTCCTTCACTGACTCCCCCTTTGATAGGACCTCACTTTTTGGGACCAAAGTGAAAGACACCCTCACCAGATACGAGCAAGAGGGAAAGACCCTGTCTGCCATATGGGTCAGTTTTTCCCTCCCATCTAGGCCTTACCCCAAGGCTCAGAGGGGAGGAAAAATGTGGTTCAAAAAGTCACAGAAGTCTTTCCCTGCCAGTCAAGGTGAGTCCCCCTCCAGAGGCAGAGGAGGGGGTGGCTATTCTGGGAGACGCCGCCCTAGGGGCAGAGGAGGCCCTTGCAATTCAGGAGACCGTGATTCCTTTCGCAGGCCTTCCTATCATCGTCCCTGATGTATTGCCCGACTGTGCTATTCCGGAGCCAGTCGGGGGCCACATTTCTTTGTACCTGGAAGCATGGGCAAGTATCACTCAGGATCGGTGGGTGCTTCGTATAATTACCGGAGGTTATTCCATCCCATTATTGTCAAACCCCCCTCCACCCAAGAGAATCCCAGATGTTCCACCCAGTCAAAGGGATCACGCAACACTAGAAATTTCAAAGTTGCTGGAAAAAGGAGTCATCCAACCTGTCCCCTCAGACCAGATCGGATTAGAGACTTACTCAAGACTCTTTTTGGTGCCGAAAAAAACAGGGGACATGAGACCCATCTTGGATCTCAGCCGACTGAACTGCTACGTTCTGAAGTCCAAGTTCTGAATGGTCACCCTTCAGTCTATTTTTTCTGTTACTGGGAAGAGAAGTATGGATGTGCTCCATCGATCTCAAGGATGCTTACTACCATATCAAAATGGACAGGGCATCCAGGAGTCACTTACGCTTCCGGATGGGAGCCAGTCATTTCCAGTTTCGTGCCCTGCCCTTTAGCCTCACCAAAGCCCCCAGGGTGTTCACCAAGTGTTTGGGAGTGGTGACAGCTCACTTGAGACATCAAGGATTCCAAGTGTTTCCATACCTGGACGACTGGCTCCTCACTGCCCCCACCA
The DNA here is from genome assembly GCF_019279795.1 of Protopterus annectens. Lineage (NCBI taxonomy): Eukaryota > Metazoa > Chordata > Ceratodontiformes > Protopteridae > Protopterus > Protopterus annectens. The sequence goes on from NC_056751.1 coordinate 348,999,514, forward strand.
AGCATCTTCTCATTCAGGCCAGGGTAAAGACCATTGCCCTTTGTCATCAACTAGGGACTACCTTGAACTGGGGAAAGTCTGCCTTGCTGCCCTCATAGCGTGTCACATTTATAGGCGCAGAACTAGACACCGTTCACATGCGGGCGTTCCTGCCTTAAGAAAGGATAGAGGTGTTACAGGGTCAGGTTCGCACGTTGCTGCCCCTCAAGAAGGTTCAGGCCAGATGGGTCCTACAGCTCCTGGGATCCATGGCAGCCACCATTATGTTAGTGCCCCTGGCCAGGTTACACATGAGGCTTCTGCAATGGCTTCTCTCAGCCCCATGGTCCTTTCAGAAACTTCACTTGTCCCATCCGATCCTACTCACCAATCGGTGCAAACAGGACCTCTATTGGTGGATGAGTCCCACCAACTTGAACAAAGTGAATCCATTTATTCCTATGACTCCGGTTGCCACGTGACCACGGACACCTCCCAGATGGGGGGGGGGGCATTATCTGGGCAGGACGGTCCAAGACACCTGGCAGGATCACGAGGTACATTTGCACATCAATGTTCTAGAGATGAGAGCAGTGTTACTGGTGTTGCAAGCACTGCAGAGCTCTCTTCCCCTAGGAAGGATTGCAATTCACTCGGACAAACATGTCTGTTGTGTGGTACCTGAACAAACAAGGGGGAACCAAGTCTTACCCTCTTTGCAGAGAGGCCATGCGAGTGTGGCAGTGGGCAGTGTCTTCCCAAGGGTTCCTAGTGGCAACGCACATTCCGGGGAAGGCCAGTGTGATAGCAGACAGGCTGAGCAGAGCTATTCTGATGCCTTACGAGTGGTACCTGAACCGCAGAGTTGCGGAGCAGATTTTCAACAGGTGGGGGTCAGCCTTGCTGCAACCTTTTCGCCAATCCCCACAATACCAAGTGCAGCAACTACTTCACTCTGATCCCCCCACAGGGGGTCACCCAGAGACGCTCTAGTCCATGATTGGCCTCCCGGTCTGCTCTATGCTTTTCCTCCGTTTCCTCTGCTGCCAAGAGTGATCCAGAAAGTCATTTCCTTGGGAAGCAAGATGATTCTTATTGCCCCACACTGGCCTCACCAAGTCTGGTTCTCCTTTCTTCATCAGTATGCAGTGGACAGTCTTTGGACTCATGTCAGGACAGTCCCATCCCTCCCTGAGGACCCTCAGGTTGACAGCCTGGCTACTCCACTTCCATCTTTAGTCAGACTTCATCGTTTTTCACCTGAGGTAGTACACATTTTATCTTCTTCTCATAAATCTTCTACCAGGAAGATTTACTCCAGCAAGTGGAAAATATTTTCAATTTGGGCTCAGGCCAAGGGACTGGATCCTTTCACAGCCCCCATCCCTGCTGTCTTAGATTTTTTATCCACTCTTTTTCAACAGGGTTCTGCTCCTGCCACTATTAAGGTTCAGCTGGCCGCTATCTCCAATTTTCATACTTCTTACGAACCTTCTCTCATGGCGCATAAGCTATGTAAGGCCTGTTTGAGGGGGCACCTTGTTGCTTCGGCCTCTGGTGTCAGAACCCATCATGCCATGGGATTTAAATTTTGTGTTACAGGCCCTGACATCATCACCTTTTGAACCAGCTGCCACCTGTGATTTAAAATTTCTGTCTTGGAAAACTGCATTTTTAATAGCTATCACATCAGCCAGACGGGTGTCGGAGATTCAAGCATTGTCCATCAAATCCCCGTATTTAATATTTCATAAGGACATGCTTTTCTTGAGACCTAATCCGTCCTTCCTTCTGAAGATAACCTCTGCCGTTAACCTCAATCAGTCCATTGAGCTGCCAGTTTTCTTTCCTCAATTTTCCAACAAGGCAGAGTTTAAGTTTCATCAATTGGATGTACACAGGCAGCTTCGCTTTTACTTACACAGGACTAAACCACTTCATAAGTCTGATCAACTCTTTGTGTCCTTCACAGAAAATAGAACAGGTTTCCCTGTTTCTAAGATTACAATTTCTAGGTGGATTTCTGACTGCATCTCCTATGCTTACTCGTCAGCAGGCAGAGATATACCGTTCCCTGTCAAGGCTCACTCCACCAGGGCTGTTTCTGCTTCAGTAGCTTATCACTCCAGACTATCCTTGGATGAAATTTGTGCTGCGGCCACGTGGGCTTCTCCCCACACCTTCATTACTCATTACAAATTAGACATGTCTTCTAGGGGCCGGGCTTCCTTTGGTTCCACTCTTCTCAGGAGCATCTTCCATTGAGCCTCCCAGGATAGAGGTGCTAGGGACACTGTCCCGTGAGTAAGAATGTAGGTGGGATTGGGCCACATAACATGTACAAGTTATGTATTCACCATAACGCTTGATGTATGTGGTCCATCTCGCCTCACATTCTTACGTTCCCTCCCACATTCCCCCCTCCTGGAGGATTTGGAGGCAACTTTTGTTTCAGGACCTTTTGGTATTGGTTATTTTTTCCTTGCAGCCCTGGTTAGTGTCCTACTCTTTTGACTGTGGTTGTGCATGAGGTGTGTCTATGAGCTGCTGCAAACTAGATCTGGGGTTGTGGAATGGTGCAACATGGGATACCAGGTTAGCCCAGCCAATTAGAGACTTCGTACTAGAAACCGTGAGTAAGAATGTGAGGTGAGATGGACCACATACATCAAGCGTTATGGTGAGTACATAACTTGTAGTTCCTATCACATAGTCGAACTTTTACAAGTTCGAACCTCATATGGTCGAGACCATAAGTTCGAATTTGTAAAAGTTTGAGCGTTTGAATGGAAATCTCCATAAGTGGAGGTTTCCATTTTGTTCAATGGGGTGCGATCTGAGAGCTGGTATATTTAGGTAGCAGGGGTGTGGGAGTGCTTAAAACAGTTTATTTTGTTTTCTGTTTTTTTTTTTTTTGTTTTTTAATCCGTAGTCGAAGTTTTGTAACTTTGAACATAATGGTTCGAACATTTCGTGTTCGAAGTTATAAGACTTTTGACTATGTGATATAGACCCGGGAAACCTTGGGGTGGTGTCCTGTGGTGCCTGAGTTTTAGGATGGAATCCATGTTTAAGGATGGGGGGGGGGGGGTACAGATTTTCTCTGTGTGCAATTACCAGTCCCATGACTCTGGAGACTAGATCCTCTAGGTAATGCCTTTCCAGGAAGACGTCCTTGAGGTGCTGGCATTCCAGGTGGAAAGAATCTTCCTCACCAACAATTCTGCTTAGTCATATATACTGCCCTTTCACAATGTTCCACTTCATGAAGGGGGGGGGGGGTGCTGGCTGTGGAAATCAAGGTAGTTATTTTGGAAGGTGCTCTTCCTACGGAGGGTAGGTTTGAAAGTCTTGAACTGGGGATCCAGGGTTAAATCCAGTTCTAGAAACTGGGCTTGGGTTCCTCGTCCTGCAACCGTGAACTGGAGGAACCGGGTGCTGGCTTTAATCTCCAAAAGGAAGGT
>NC_056751.1:349345456-349424158 GCF_019279795.1 Protopterus annectens
AGTTATTCCAAATATAACATAATTATGTATTACTTTTATTAATACTAACCATCTGGTCACTAAAACATGTATCTAAACATTATACACGTCTTTGAAGAGCAATTGCAAATGCAGAAACTGAGCATCATTAAAGACTTAGTAATAGTATCTGCCCTTAGCAGATTTCTGAATCTTGGATCATTCTTGACTGCATGCACATTTAGTTATCTTTTTGTCATTTCTGTAAAAAGGTTGTTAATGGAAAAGAATCAGTGACTAAATAAGTATCTGGAGGTTGTCTGCTTATGTGAAACAACTGTGAAGGTTAAAAATATCAGTATTATTGCAAATAAAGGGCTGAGAGCTCATTCTGTAGTTTGTTTCATGCATTCAGTACTCAGTTTCCTCGGTCAGCATTAGTGCTGAACAGACACAGATTAATTTTTTGTTGTTATTTATTGCTCACTACACATTGCATCTTCTTAAATTTGATGTATCTTTTTTATTACTGTATACAGGCACACAGCTTAATCTGGCAGCTTGTGAAGGGCAGCAGAAACAGTTTAGTAGTTTGAGTATTGTGCAGTTCAATAAAAGTGTGGCATTTGCTTTTATTCATAACCACTTTGCTGTTTGCATTGAGAAGCAGTGTTGCTCTGTGGTGTCTAACTTGAGTTGTAAATCTACATATCATGTTAACTGCCATTTGTAGAATGCGTGCATGTTGTGTATGTAGTTTAGAGCATAGGTTGGTAGGCAGTATTCAACCTTTGCCATAACATCTTAGTGCTATGGATCGTATGCAACTCTTGGATTAGTAGGCTTGAGTTCCTATAAACCACTTTGAGTTAGAGTATTGTTTGGTGACTGTTGGGAGGACATTATCCTGTGGGTCCAATATTTTCTAAACAGGGTTATTTTTCTAACCTTTAACACTGAAATGCACCTACATGGTGTGAGAGTTGGAGAAGAATACAAGAAGCCAGTTTTTAGAATCCTGGATAGGATGCCTCTTGTAAGAGCTTCACATATTTGCTGCAGCTTATGTAGGATTTATTGACAAACCAAAAAAAAATCAATTATTTTTACCCCCAAACACACACAGAATTATTAACTTCCAGTTAACCATCTGTTTTTTTTTTTGCATCTGCTGTCCCAGGTACTAATCAGCTTGGGTCTGTGATTGCCTTAGCTGTAGGTAAATTAGCAGGGGGATGGGGAAGTACTGAACGGAGTCCCTAACACCATTTTATATACTGTCTTGTATGGGAGGGGGGGGTTGAGCTGTTGATATCATACCCATCATCCCAGGCAATGCCAGTTAGCTCCAGTCCTACCCTTTAAAACCAAACTTTTAATGGCAGACTCCCTTGTGATTCCAGCATGTTCCTATTACCGGGGATGTGCCAAATCACAAATAGAAGTCCCACCTCTCCATCTCAGATAGGGCAAGTCAGCAAAAGGTCACTGCCTACCATACCCACCATTCCTAGCTTTACCAGTGACTGAGCTTCATAGAGATCTCTCTGGTCATTTGTACCATAGTAAAGGCTCTGTTCCTGTATACCACAGAACTGGGGATAAGAAAAGTTTCTGCTGAGCTGAATAGTTTTACTGTTAACTGTGGACATTACATAGAACTACCCCCTACAATAGAAAAATGGTGAATAACAATTGCAAAAGGTAGTTAGCAAACACATTGGCAAGAACATACTTAGCATGGTCTGCTGCTGGATTGTAGCAAAAGGATAAGGGTGGGGATGGGGTTAAAGCCTGTTCTACCAAAGTCTTTTGGAACGTAGCTTTTTCCCCTGTATACCCTGTGAATTTTGAGGAATGGATAGAACTGGTGCCGGTGACAGAAGGAAAAAAAAGAAGCATTCTGCTGTGAACCACTCTTGGTCTTGAGCCATGGATGCAAACTGCAGTTGGCTCAAGATGAGCTATGTATGAGGCAGTTTGGGCACAAAAAGCTTCACAGCCTTCTTGCTAATGAAGCAATTCACTTGTGCGGGCCTCATCAAACTAATGGCTGGCTAACAATCTTTTCAAGGCTGGGCGGATAAATAAGTCCCCATTCTAGGGGATACTTTCCATTTTATAGTGTTTTTTTTTTATTTTTGTGAAAAAAATTGATGTGAAGTTTATAGCTTTAAACTAGGTAATGATGATCTGAAGTAGTTAACTTCATTTGATCAGCAACATGTGGGTTACGGATCTGACACGGATCCGAGCCGGCAGCATACCAAGCAAAAAGATCCAAGATCCAAGCTCCTCCCCCTTGCCTATACTACACTGCAACCTCCTTCCAATCCTCAGATCTCATTTGCAGCGGCTTTGCCAAGCACGGGATTCTTAGAGCTCCAGGCAATTTTAGCAATTTTTTTCTTCAAACTTCTCTTTTGGTCTTCTTTACGTGGTGTGTGAGTGTGTTTTAATACCTTTCTATGGGTTTTTCCTTCTACCTAGCCTTTATTTCCCCTTTACCTTTGGTAGTTTCTCATCCCTTTGTAGGCCCCTGTTTTTCCCTCTTTCAGGAGCGCATGTGTGGCTGTGTGTGTGCTTTGGTATGGCTGAAAGCCACAAAGTGACCTTTTCTAAATGCTCTGACTGTAGCCATAAGCTGTCGCCAGCAGATGGTCACACTCAGTGTGTGATTTGCTTGGGGGTTACGCACCTTTCCTCGGGCTTCCAGATTTGTGCAGCCTTTAACCCTCGAGCCTTAAGGGATAGGAAGAACAAGCTGATTCTGGCAGGTCTTCTACCCGTGGAATCAGCTTCTTCTCCTTCCCCTCTTCCCCTGTCTGGGACTCACCCTCCCACCTTGTCTCAGGGGGAACAAGAGGCCAAGAAAGATAAAAAAGAGAGAAGGGAGAGAGAGAGAAGCCGCAAGCAGCAGGCCAAATTGGACCCCTCTACCCCCCCCCATGAAGGTGGTCTCTTCTCCTCTAAGAGTGTCCAAACCTTCCTTCCCACGGCTCCATTCTCCATGCTTCTCCCTGGAGCCGGAGGAGGAGACCCGACCAGCCTTGAGGTTGTCGTCACGTAGGCCCTCCTGGCTGGCATCGGCAGCTTCCTCGAGGTCTACTCAAAGCATTTCGGAGGCACTTATGGACCGGATGATGCCTCGATTTTTGCAAACTCAGCTGCAGATGGGAGTGCTGCTGCCCCCCCCCCGGGGGGGGAGTTCAGCTCCACTGTTCGCCCTGATAGCTCCTTCTCCAATCCACCACCAGATTTCAGAGTCTTTGGATCCGAGGAGCCCCAGAGCCCAGGGGGTCAACGCCAATGTTATTGCTCCCTCGATGCCGGCCATGCCGTCAAGCATATTGGATCCGCTTCCAGATCCGAGTTCTTGAAGCGGAGAGCTGGGCGTCGGGTCCGAGGGAGCGAGTGTGTCTTCGGCTCCTTTGCGGTTGGAGCACACCATTCTCTCGGTTGTGATCGCTTTGGCTCCAGCGCCGATCCCCTCATCAGATCCGAGGTCCCCAGCCACCTGTCTTAGAGAGGCCAGTTCCCCTTTGGCGTTCGTGGTGGAGGGGGTTCTCTCTGGAGGATCGAGACCCCTCACTCTTTCCTCAGGGTCCACCCCTGCTTCCTCGCAGCTCAGTTTGTCCTCCATCATCCAGTCCCTCCAGGGACAGCCTGTGTTGTTAACGGCCCAGCCAGTTCCCTTGGAGGAACATGAATCCGTGGGTGAGCCCCTCCCTCGGACAGTCCCCCCGAGGAGGTCCCTCACAAACGCCTGTGCAAAAGGAGGCACTTGGACTCCCCCGAGTCCCTCACCGGATACCGATTTGGAGGAAGGGGAGGTTTCTCCCAAATCACCCCCGACAATGTCTCCTTTGGAGATATTATGGAAATACTCCACCAAAGGGGAGGGTGGTCCACTCAAAAACCCTCCTCGGACGAGTTTGTATTCCTGGAGGTGTTCGACACAGGCCCATCTACCTCTTGAGTGTCCCCCCTGGCCAACCCCCTGGTCGACCTGATTACCACCAGCACGTGGAAGGAGCCGGCCACTGTAGAGCCGATACCTAGAAGGCTCGATAAAGTTCTCATTCCCCCTGCAGACAGAGCTTCGTGGAACAAGGGTTCCCCAGTTGATGCCATGGTGGTGGCGGCGGCCACCAAAAAGGAACTATCCCAGGAAAGTTCTGCAGTTCATCCCCCTGACAAGGAGTCTCGGGCAATGGACTGTATTGGAAAGCGGACTTTTGCTTCAGCTACATTTTCTATAAGGGAGCTGAATTATTTGGCCCATGTAATCAGAATGCAGCGGGACCTGGTCAAGGAATACGCTGAGTCTCCCCCAGAGTCCATGTCGGCTGAGGATAAACGGACTTTCTCGGCTCGTATGGCCACTCTTAAGTCAGTGTCCAATACTTCTATGCAGCTACTTTCCCATGCCACGGAAGGAACCACTAGAGCTAGCGGGTATGGTATCGCCTTAAGGCGTCATGCCTGGCTTCGACTTTGCGATTTTTCGGAACCCTTCAAGGCGTCCTTCACGAATGCACCCTTTGATGGGTCGATCCTCTTAGGGAAAACTGTCCACGAGACGCTGGTCCAGAGTGAGAAAGACGGGAAAACACTGTCAGACATCGGAATATGCTTCTCTACCCCTCAAAGGTCCTTTTCTAGGAACCAGCGAGGGCAGAAGAAGATGTGGTTCAGCAGGCCAGGAACGCTCAGGACTCCTTCTCCCCCAGAGGCAGAGGGGGACAAGGTGGACACCGGCCCAGAGGCAGAAGAGGACCAAAGAACTTCGGGTCACGGGAACCCTTTTCCAACCGACCAGCACAACAGCCCTGAGGGGTTGCCCGACTGCTTCCCTCTAGAGGCAGTCGGGGGCACTTTTCAAGGCACCTGGCTCAATGGGAGTCCATCACAACAGATCGCTGGGTGCTTCAGATAATATCCAGAGGCTATTCAATCCCCTTCATCAACAAGCCCCCTTACTCAAGATGCCTCCCAGATGTCCCATCCACTCAAAGGGGGCACCGGCTTTGGAAATAAAAAAGCTGATAGAAAAAAGAGCCATCCAGCATGTGCCCTCAGACCAGTCTGGATCAGGCATCTACTTCAGGTTCTTTCTGGTGCCAAAAAAGATGGGGGACTTGAGGCTGATTCTTGACCTGTCAACAATGAACCTTTTCATTGCCAAAAAGAAATTCCAGATGGTCCCGATTCAATCCATCCTGCCCCTCTTGCAGGAGGAGGACTGGATGTGTTCTATAGACCTCAAGGATGAGTACTACCATATTCTCAAAGAAAGACGGTCCAGGAGGTTTCTCCACTTTCGGCTAGGAGCCAGTCATTACCAGTTCAGGGTCCTACACTTCGGTCTCACCACAGCACCCAGGGTATTCACCAAGGTCATGGCAGTTGTAGCGGGCCACCTGAGGCTCCAGGGCATGCAGGTCTTCCTGTACCTAGACAACTGGCTCCTCACCGCCTCCACCAGGCATCTACTTTCTCTAGCCAGGGATTTCTTCCTCCCGATGTCACCCCGGTTGGGGATAACCATAAATGTCAAGAAGTCCTTCCTCCAGCCTGTTCAAATGTTAGACTTCATAGGGGCCAGGATAGATACCCTCCAGGCCAGGGCCTTCCTAATGTCAGACAGACTTCATAGCATGACTCTGCATGTGCTAGCCCTCTTTCAATCCCCTGCTCCCCAGCAGAATTAGTCCTGGGAACTTTGGGGTCCATGGCGACAGCGATCAATCTGATTCCTTACGCTTGTCTGCACATGAGGGTTTAACAGTGGATGTTGCAGGTCCAGTGGTCTATTCTACACCACCCTCTAGACTTCCCGATTCCCCTCAGCAGGGTTTGCAGGAACTCCCTCATGTGATGGCTTCAATCCCAAGCCCTTCAAGAAGGATGACCTTTTATGTCACCACCCCAGGCCACAGTGACCACGGACGCCTCCCGCCTAGGGTGGGGGAGCATTGTGTGGGCAGGACTGTCCAAGCACGTGGACTCAGACTGAGATCATACTGCATGTAAATGTCCTAGAGATGAGGGCGATCCTCTTGGCGTTGCAGGCCCTCCATGCCTTTCTTCCTCTGGGGACTATTGCGATCCAGTCGGACAATATGTCAGTGGTCTGGTATATCAATAAACGGGGGAACCAGGTCTTACCCCCTTTGCTGAGAAGCCACGAGAGTTTGGGAATGGGCGATCTCCACCAACCGCTTCCTGTAAGCAACACACATTCCGGATTGGTCCACATACTGGCGGACAAATTGAACAGAACTATCCTCTCTCCTTACGAGTGGTCTCTGAATTCTTGTGTAGCGGAATAGATCTTCCTCAAGTGGGGTCAGCCTTGCTGCAATCTCTTTGCATTGCCTTCCAACACGAAGTGCAGCGAGTTTTTCGCTTTAATTCCTCCTTTGGGAGAAGCCCCCAGAGACGCTCTAGTCCATGCTTCACTGCCCAGTCTTCTTTATGCGTATCCTCCACTTCCGCTTATGACAAAGTTTCTGCAGAAAGCTCGCCAGTAGGGGAGCAAGATTATCCTCATAGCCCCATTCTGGCCTCAAGTCTGGTTCCCCTGCCTACGGTCTCATCTCATAGCTCCACACTGGATCTTGGATCCCATTCCGGATCTGATTTCTCATCCCTGAGGAATGGCTCCTCCGCACCTGGACGGTTTCAAGCTCTCAGCTTGGCTGATCCAGTTCCCCTAGTTGCCAGGACTCCCGGTATCTCTTCCCAAGTCAAGTATGTCCTGGTGGTGGCACATAAACCCTCTACCAGGAAGATTTACAGTAGCAAATGGAAACGTTTTTCAATTTGGGCTTCACAAAAGAACTTGGATCCTTTCACCGCCCGTTTCAGTGGTACTGGAATTCTTGTCTCATATTTTTCAGCAAGGGGCCAGCTCATCTACTGTGAAGGTTCAGCTGACTGCCATTTCCCATTTTCATATTGGGGACAACTTTGATTCCCTCGCTGCTGCCAGAGTTTGTAAGACCTTTCTAAAAGGCACTTTTCTTTTGAGACCCCCTGTTAGAAATGTATCTCCGCTGTGGGATCTGACCTTAGTTCTTCAGGCGTTAGTTGCGCCTCCCTTTGAACCTGCAGCTTCTGTGGATTTGAAGTTTTTGTCATGGAAGACGGCTTTTTTGGTAGCAATTACTTCAGCCAGGAGAGTGTCAGAGCTTCAGGCTCTCTGTATCAAACCTCCATACCTTGTGTTTCATAAGGATAGGGTATCTCTCAGGACTAATCCCTCCCTTCTCCCAAAAGTTGCTTCCGAGATGAACATTAATCAGTCCATTAATTTGCCTTTTTCCCTAATTTCCGGAATAAAGGAGAATATAAACTTCATTTGCTGGATGTTCACAGACAGTTAAGTTTCTATTTGCACAGGACGGCTGTCTTTCATAAATCTGATCAACTTTTTGTCTCCTTTACTAAGCCTTTTCTAGGGAAACCAGTTTCAAAGGGGACTCTCGCCAGGTGGATTTCAAGTTGTATCTTACAAGCATACAGAGAATCTGGCTTACCAGAACCAGTGGGAGTTCATGCTCATTCTACGTGTTCTATGGCAACGTCTGCTGCATTGTGGTGTAGAGATTCCCTGGATGACATTTGTTCAGCGGCTACCTGGGCGTCCTCTCTCAATTTATCTCTCATTATAAACTGGATTTGGTGTCTAGAGGAAAGGCTGCCTTTGGCTCTGCAGTGCTCCGGAATATCCTTCCTTAAGGTCCTCCCAAGATTTGGGTAGCTGGGGACTCTGTCCCACAGGTTGCTGATCAAATGAAGTTAACTACTATAGATAAAAAAGTTATGTACTCACCATAACGTTCCATCTGAGTAGGGAAACTTCATTTGTCAGCAACCGTCCCTCCCTCCTTCTCCCTGACCTTCATGGTTATTTAGCTGAGCTTGAGGTTTGGACTTATGAGCTTTAATTTTTCCTTGAGTCAGGTGTCTCAGATTGTTTTGTTATTATGTGCAGGTGGCAAATGTGATCTGAGGATTGGAAGGAGGTTGCAGTGTAGTATGGGTAAGGGGAGGAGCTTGGAGCTCAGATCTTTTTGCTTGGTATGCTGCCGACTCGGATCCATAACCCACAGGTTGCTGACAAATGAAGTTTACCTACTCAGATGGAACATTATGGTGAGTACATAACTTCATTTTTTGTGAAACTGTCCTGTTGCTGAGGGGATTTTTAGTCATGTAACTGTAAAAATCTGTTTTTTGTTAAGATATTCTACCTTGTTGTGTAGACTGTGTGTGGGACAGGATATGGTGCTTTTGGGAACTCTCGCTGAATTTTACTTCAGAACCCTAATTTTTACTGTCAAAAGGTTTTCTGACTCAGGCTTAGCTACATGCTTGTGAGATCTCCTTCCTGGCTGGAACATGGAGCAATTGTTAGTCCCTTTGGTTCTTGCTTCCACAGTCATTAAGAAGAAAAAGGTTGTTGAGTCATTGGAATTTCAAGATGGCTGCATACTAATCAACAGCTTAATTTCAGCTCTCCCAGTTTGAAAGCAGAAACTGAGAAATAACAGCCAATTAAATTGTCATTTTGTTTAAAATTCAGTTACTGGCTAGTAAGTACATTGCCTGTATACAGGCAAAGAAGAAATTTAGAGAACCGGAAGGAAAATCAAACAGAAAAGGTGAAGATAAACCATCCAGGAAGCTTTGGTATACGAGATGTCTTCCAGTAATTTAGAGGAAAAATAGATCAAATGTATTCATAGATGATTAAAATAAATGAAACACTGAAGGACTCTATCAACACAAATAATAAAAGTCTGGAGCAAACAGAAGAAGCTTTAATTTGCTATTTAGATGAACTGATAAAACTACAAAAATCAGAAGATGAAATGAAGAAAAGGCTGTCTGAATATGAGGCTTTTCAAGAACTGTTAACACAGAGAAAACCTGAAATTTTCTGCTTTACCAGAGAAATTAGAAGGAACAGATTTTATTAATTTTATGAAAGCAAAAATAAACATCTGGATTGGTATTCCACAGTGAGCGTTTGCTCCAAACTTGACCATGAGAAAACATCCCAGACCTATATTAGTGAAGATGCAATCACACTTGCAGAAAGAGTTGATTGTGGCAAAACTCTGGCAGAAGAAAAAAGTATTAATAATTGGAAACAGCAAAGTGTCTCCAAGAGAGATGTTAATGATTTGCATCTAAAACCCCCATTTTCTCCTTATTTCTTGTATTTCTCCCCTGCTTCATCATCCTCCCTTTCCACATTGAATTATAGCTTTCTGCTTGTTTTATGTACATGAGCCTTAACTTTGTAGTTCTGAAAAAAAAACTTAAAATCAGGTAATCATAAAACACCTTGTTCTACTGGATGGATCAATATATCCCACTTGACCCTTGCCCTCTTCCCCTCCAAGGTAAAGTCCTTCAACTCTTTATTAATTACTGGCACTTCTCCTTTGGTTGATAAAAATATGCATGACCTGTGTATAAAATTAAAGGGGTTAAAAATATTTTCACTGATTGTATCTTTGCTATTCATATCAATAACAAAGGCTTCCAGTTTCTCAGTTTTGTATTACATTTTTAGTCTCTTTCCACATATCCATAGCTGCCATTAACAGAATCCCTTTATACCTAAACACCTAATTTTGCCATGTCCTCATAAATATGAGTATTGCTGAACCAGTTCATGGATGGGCACAAAGTTTAAAGTTCAGACAATTCATTTTAAGAGTTCTGAGTATACTTTCCTGAGGAAAATGTAAAATTTAAAGGTACAATGACAAGCAGTTTGATGAAAAATAATGTTGGAAATTACGGGAAGCAAGTAAGAGATAGCAGCCTGAATGCTTTAATGCATTTAACAGAACAGTGTACAAGTTTATTTAAAGATAGCCAATGTGTTCCCCTTAGGGCTAACATTTAATGTTTTATGAAAGTATAGAAGTTTTTTTTTTTTTTTACATCTGGAAGGGGAACAGAGGTTAAAAAAAAAGAGCAGACACCAATCAGTATAAGTGGGATGAGAGGCTGTAACATATGAATTAGCATGGGTAACCTTAATTATAGTTTAGGTAATGCCTGTGTTTGCAGCTGTCAATTTGGGGCACTTGTACCTAGCTGGTGGGTTAAACTCCATTTTTGAAGATGTTCATAGTTTTGTGTGTTCTATGTTAAGGGCGTTAAGGGCTAGGGGTGCTCAGAAAATATATTTAGTTTTTTCTTTGAAGGTTTCCATTAAAGTAGAGAGTCTTGAAAATGTGACATAAGTTCAAATGGAGATGAGAAGAAAAACTGTATAAAAGACCGTCCTGCCAAACATTAATGTGTGCGTGTAAGACAAAGGTTGGAAATACACATTAAAAAAACTGTTATTATGTATATTGGATGGGAACAACAGCTTTTTTGTAATGACTGTGCTATACATATTTATCTTGGAACATAAATAGCCTTACAGATAGAGACAAAACGGAAAGTATTGAATTATATCAACAAATGTGGAGTGCAAATAGTAATGCTGCAGGAAACACATTAGAAAAGAAATGAGCATGTGAATTTGACAAGGAAAGGATTTCAGGATAAATATGCAGCAGAATATTAGGGTCAAAGGAAAAGAGGGGTAATAATAATACTGATTACTAGAGGGCTCCAGCAGTGATTAAAGAGGGGAAAAATAAATAATGGTAGATTTGTGGTAGTAAGGGTCTGTTTGCAAGGGATAAGGATTAGACCGGCGTGTATTTATATTCCACCAAAAACTACTATTATGAATCTTAAGAAAATCTTTCTAGCAATCAGCTTTCTGCAGGGAATATTACTTATAGGTGGAGACTAGAACTTGATTTGCAATGATGAGTATTTAGCAAGGGCACCTTGAAAGGGAAAATATAATAAAAGAGGAGAGATTTCTGAAAAAAGGTATGAAAATATTAGTTATGGAAGGTGTGAAATCAGTAGTAGGAACTTGAACAGAATATGCATATTATTCCCCAAGGTACAATAACTGCCCTAGACTGGATAGAAATTATATTTCACTGGAAAATGTGCATTTGATTAAAAGCTTCAACACTCTTCCAATAACTGTTTCAGATCATTCAGTAATTAAAGCTAAAATAAATACGCCGGGTGATGAAGTAAAAATTGAGACATTGGTGCTTTCCCACCTACCTGTTAAAAAGAGAGGAGTTTAAGGAATGGGTAGTGGAAATTATTTGAGAGTTATTATTGAAGATAGAAGTTTGTTCAGAAGTGACAGCTACTGAGTATGATAAAATTTAAATGGAATTTAAAAATAGGGTAGAAATAAGAGAAAGAGACATGGTTAAGAAGTAATAGGAATTATATAGAGGGACTGACAAATATTAAAGCATTCCAGAATAAGTGGAATCTCATAGAGCAAGAATAAGCACAAATGCAGCATACTAAAGAGAAAAAAGAGAGTATTTGGATAACATGCATGAGTTTAGAAAGATTGCTCACAGAACTCATATATGATAATTTCAGAACACAAAACACTTTTAGCACAATTACTGAAGGCAACTCTTTGCCTGGAAGTATTTACATAGGTATTTTTATATCCCAAGTAGACTGCAAAGAATTTTTCCTCAGGTGGATAGTAAATGGAGGTGTGACAGGCATGAAAGAGGTGGCTGGAACATATTTTTGGGAATGTACTGAGCTGCAAGAATTTAGGGATTCCCTGCGGATTGCTCTGTCGGAGATGCTGGGTGAGCAGATTGGATTTGACTGGGAAGATGATTTTTTTGAGCTATGCTACAGAATTGACATAGTAAAGTCTTTCTGAGTCTAATTAAGGTGTCTGCCAAAAAAAGCAATTACTAGAAAATGGACATCAAAGTCTAGACCAACTTTTCTAGAAGTAGTGAATATAGTAACAGAGATAAAACAACTGGAATTGGCATCTTTAGAAAAGGAAAGGAGCAAACTATGTAGAAAAAAATGGGAATTGTGGGAACGATATATGCAGAGAAGAAACTAGGTTTAAGAGGCAGGATTTGAATGAGCCATATAATGCTTAACTGACAATGAATGGCTAGATGATAAGTGATGTATAATGTTTGCAATTACAGTTATTTCAATGGTGTCTATGATGTATAATATTTGCAACTAAAGTGGTGTCAACATTTGTTTTTCATTTATATAAATGTAAGATTGCTTATTGTCACAAGTGAAATTTAGGGAGCCTTTAACAGGACAAATAACCAGAGAGCCTATAAAGTTGATAGAGATATTTTGGAAATTTTATGAAAATTTGTATAAAGCAGAGGAATTTGAAAATCAAGAAAAAGCACAAATGCTAATATTTATTGAAAACGTAATTACACCAAGGTAAGAGGTAGATGAGGCTCAGTAACTGATACTCAAGGCTATAACGCCTTGTTGTACACTTCCACTTCGGTTCTACCTTAGATAAACGAAATACCACATAACCGACAAGCAGTTAACCGACACGACAACACCGAAAACTTCTATCACCGACAACGTAAATAACCGACTCTGAAAACGCCGACATTGGTATGCTAATAGTGCCTCTCGCTCCTACCACGTTCCAGGTAATGTAAATAGTTGTCTGTAATCAGCATAGCGTAAAAACTTACACAGAACAAACCTACTTGATAGTAACTGTAACGCCTGATAGTGACAGTGAACTATTTACATTACCTGGAACGTGGTAGGAGCGAGAGGCGCTATTAGCATACCAATGTCGGCGTTTTCAGAGTCGGTTATTTACGTTGTCGGTGATATAAGTTTTCGGTGTTGTCGTGTCGGTTAACTGCTTGTCGGTTATGTGGTATTTCGTTTATCTAAGGTAGAACCTCCACTTCACACCGATAGCTCTTTATGGCGTCTAAAACTGGCTTCTTTAACAAATTGACTTATTGGCTAATAGGCAATATTAAAAAGGTCAAGGAGTTATTAAAAAAAAGTGACACTAAGCTTGTCAGTCTAGGATATCCTGCTTTGGAGAAATTAATGTTTGCTACTTATCTTTCATATTTATGTTAATATTTCTGTAACTAAGAGACCTACAGTTTATTGAGTTGCATGGTGTGAAAATTCACCGAAAATGTTGGTTTATATCACATTATGCTGTGAATATTGCTAGTTGTTAGTAAGTTTGAAAATAAGCAATAAGTACTTAATACTTCAAAAAAAAAAAAAAACAAGTGACTTACAACTATTGCATGACATTAGGTGAAACCTTAGATATTGTCAAAGAAAACTGTCTTTAATATTAGCAGTCTGAGTTGCACATCTTATGAGATATCCAGTATTATTCATTTTGATAATTATCCAATTAAACATATGTTTTCAAATTTCTGTAAATATTGCAATAAACAAGAACTTCTAGAGGCATTTTTGTTGTCATGTGAAAGCTTCTGTCTGGTTAACAAAAATGTTCTAACAATATATGTCTAGGTTATGTAGTTTTTAAGATATATAAAGTTGAGAAAAAAAGTTATGTACTCACCATAACATTCCATCTGTGTTGTCCATTTTCATTCTTCCTCAGCTGTTGGGTTTGGATCCGATCCGACTCTGCCACTTCTTACAGATAGTAGACCACTCAAACTCCTCATCTCATCCCTTTACCCATAATGCCCTAGTCTGCTAACATACCTCAGATATAGTTTGCTCTCTGTAGACCTACAAAGCAGTGGAGAATAAGGAAAGAATGGAAACTACTATTGAAACAAGGAACAGTGGTTCCTCCAATAACCTTCAATCTTTCCAGGGGTATAGCAAGGAGAGGGATTGGTAGGTGGGAAATTAAGGAAAAATGAAAATGGACAACACAGATGGAACGTTATGGTGATTACATAACTTTTTTTATCTAATGTCATTTTCATTCATTCCTCAGTTGCTGGGGCAAAGTCCCCAGCTAACTAAACCCCAGAAGGACTGTAAGGAATGATATTCCAGGGCACAGCTGAGCCAAAGGCTGCTCTTCCCCTAGAGACCAGATCCAATTTGTAATGAGCAATAAAGGTATGAGGATTAGCCCAAGTTGCAGCTGCACAGATTTGATATAAGGAAGTTCTTGACAAAAAGGCTGAGGAAGTAGCTGGAGTGTGCCTTTGGTGGTTTTGGTAAGGACAAACCATTTTTTTCATTAAAATAAGGTAATGCAGTCAGTCAACCTTTTGGCCAATGTCACTTTATAAACTGTCTTTTCCTAATTTTAAATTAGAAAAAGAAACAACTGTTTGGATTTTCTCATATCTTTGATTCTGTGCAGTTAAAAATGTAACTGTCTGTGGACATGTAAAAGGTGTATATTCTCCTTTGTTTGAAACATTTGGAAAGAAGACTGAAAGGTTAATAACCTGATTTAATATTGGATTCTGACACCACCCATTTGGTAAAAAGAAAGGACTGGTCTGTAAAGAAACCCTATCTTTGTGAAAAGGTAAATGAAGGTTAGAAGACAGAACCTGAAGTTAAGACACTCTTCTGGCAGAGGTAATAGCAACTAGAAAAATGGTTTTCCAGGTCAAACATTTTAGATCAGCATTAGCTGATGGTTCAAAGTGGGGTTGGATCAAGGCATGAAGAACAACATTTACATCCCAAGGAAGAGTAGGATCCTTTAAAGGAGACCTAAGTAAATATGTTCCTCTGAGAAAGGCTTTGCAAAGCTTGGAGGAAGCTAAGGTAAAGTTATTTACTCCTATATGAAAGCTGGAAATTGTACTCTGACAGTGGAGGAGCTAGTTCCTTCACTGAAAATTGTAGCTAAAAAGTCAAGAACCTTAGAAATTAGTGCTGAAAAAGGATCTGAATTATTTTTGTGTGCCGAAAAAAATCTTTTCCATTTAGTTTTGTAAATTTTTCTAGTGGAAGCTTTATGGGAAGATAATAAAATATGACAGATGGGGCAGGAGAGCCTGGACTGTCTAGCAATCAATGGAACTGGAGAAACCATGCGGTCAACTTGAGGCCTGATATGTTCGGATGAGTCATGACTGTCAGTGAGACAGGAGGTCTGGAGTCGGATCCTGAATCCATGGCAGGTGTAGAAGATGAGGCCAAAGGAAAGGGAAACCAGATGTGACGAGGCCAGTAAGAGGCAATGAGGGATAACTGTGCTCTTCAATTGAAATGCTGTCTGGAGAAGTCTGGGAATGAGGGGTAATGGGGATAGGCATAAAGGAGACTGGAGGGCCAATCGTGAAGTAGAGTATCCCTCGATGACTCCACCTTACTGTACCTGTTTGTTTTTTGTAAACAAGAAACGGCTTTATTAAATTATCACATATGACACATGCCATCATACATTTGTATAAATGTAAAAGCATATTGACATAGTTTTATTTGCAAACATTATACATCACAAACTATACTGACATAATTTTAGTAGCAAATATTATACATCACTTATAATGTATCCCGCCATTGTCAGTTACCACGTTATATAGCTCATTCAAATCCTGCTTTCTTTTAAACCTCATTCTCCTCTGTATGAATTTTTCCCACAATTCCCATTTTTTATATGTAATTTGCTTCTACCCTTTTCTAAAGATCCCAATTCCAGTTGTTTTGTCTCCATTACTGCATTCACTAATTCTAGTACAGTTGGTTTAGGCTTTGATTTCCATCTTCTAGTAAATGCTTTTTTTGGCAGCCACCATAACTAAGACACAGCAAGGCATTACTATATCAAGGCAAGTTCGATTCTGTATCGTAACTCATAAAAATCCCTAGATCCACCAATATGCTTACCCAGTATCCCTGTCAGAGTAGTCTACAGGGAATCTTTAAAGTCTGCTAACTTATTGCACTCCCAGAAAATATGTTCCCAATTACCTGTTTCTTAACCATCCCTCCTCCAACATCTGCTGTCTACCAGAGGAAAAATTCTTTGGAGTCTACTTGGGGTCTAAAAATACCTATATAAACACTTCCAATCAGATACCTTAAATCTTCTAGACTTTGTTGCATATTTGGGAGATGTACATATATCCGCCATTGTTTTTTTGTGAATTGCTTAGCAAATCTCTTTCCAATCCTTTCTAACCACCTCTGATTGATTCTTATAGTTATCATGCAATATTTTGTATGCTGTACTATTCCTTTTTTGACAGCAGTTTCTGTTCTTGATTCTGCTAAAATCTCTACTAGTGCTTTGCTTAGGATCCCCGTATGTCTTTTTCTTTGCCTGTACTCTGATATCAACCTTTGATAGGGAAGGCAGTCTCTGTCCTGCAGTCCAAATAAATTCTCTGCCTCTTCCTATTCTATTACCTTCCCCCTCTAATTATTTGCTCCCAATACTTTGGTTCTTTTGACAGATGTTCATCGTGCATACAGCTGCAGTCATAACAAATGGGTTCTCCTGCTGTCAGGCGGGTCCTCGGTCGTCCGAATTCCAAAGTCTAGGTCCGGCGTTGGTTGTCGTCGCTTTCTTTCCTGACGTCAGTGCGACAGGGGTATATAAGACACAGCCGACGCCATTTTCTTCAGTCTTTTTTGCCGCACGGTGCCCGAAGCAGAAGCAGTTCGCAAGTGCCGGTCGGCCAGCTCCTGAAATTACGAAAATTTGGAAACCGAAGTCTTCTTTAAAGCTAAGTACCCCGTTGGGGAAACTTTTCTTGCCTCAGACCGATGTCAGACAAAGTTAACAATTGTATTTCTTGTGGGAAGCAAATACCGCATAAGGATTTCCATTCCCTCTGTATACCTTGTTTAGGCCCAGACCACGATGTCTCGGGCTGTCACTTTTGCACTACTTTCAATAATCGCACTATTAAGCGTTGGGCGGAGTTCGCCCAGCACTTTTTTGGTAAAGCTTTTGATTATAAAATGTCGTCGGAGACTCCGACTACCGTTTTGTCCAAAAAACGCAAGGACAAAGACCGACACGTGAGGTCCGCGGTCTCCACTGACACCACACCAAAACCGGCTACACGTGGTCCGGTTCTCAGCGTGGCGCCTACGCAGCCCCTGACTACCGACGACACTTCTCTGGCGGTGTCTTCTGTAACCGAGACCGCAGGTGCCTCGGCCCATACCCAGACTACAGCTACCGAAGGCACTGTGAATGTTGAGCCTCCTAATGTGGACAGGTCCACTTCCACCCATGGTGTCTTTAGACCCTCATCTTCCTTTTCCATAAAGGCCTTTACTAAGTCCAAATCAGCCATGCATCCCAAGAGGCCTGTTGCACAGGGCCCATCTCCAGGCCCCATGCCTAAAAAGCAGATGCTAAAAATGGCTGAGGATTTAATTACTCTTATCAGGGGTTCCCAACCCCCTCCGGACAAGAGACCCAGAGTGGAGGAAGATTCTCCCTCTTCTGACCAGGGCTCCATTATTTCAGAACATTCTGATGAAGAGCAACACTCATACTCCCCTTCTGAAGATTCTGATGCAGAGCAGTCCATTCCGTCTGTATCTCCCCCAGAGGATTTTTCTTTTGGGGAAACCTTGCATACCTTGAGGGAACACTTCCATTGGGAAGGCCAAGACTTTTCTGATTCCAAGAAAAGACTTAGGGAATTTCTTTTGCTACCTCAGCACAGACCTCTGGCGATACCTCCTGTCTTGGACATACTTGATGATGTTTACTCGGAGGCTTGCCTTAATCCGGATTCCCTGCCTCCTGCCCCAGTCAAGCCTGATAGGTACTACAGAGTTCCTAACTCTCACCAATTTCTTTACAAAAGCCATAATGCTGACCCTGAAACCATTTCTCAAGGCCCCAAGGGAATGAAGGCCTCTACAGCTAAGAATCCACTACCTTCCGAAAGAGAGTCTAGATCCTTAGAAAGGTGGGGAAAAAAGGTATATACCTTGGCCACCCTAGCCATGAGGGCCTTAAATTGTCAGTTCCATATGCTTAAATATCAGCAGTTTCTGTTATCACAATTAAGGAATAAAATGTCACAACCTGAACAACCAGCTTTGAAGGAGTTGCAGGATATGATGCATAGTGCAGAACAAGTGGGTAAACACACCTTACAATGTGGCTATGATGCTCTAGAGGCCTCAAGTAGAGCTGCTTTTACAGGATCAGTCATTCGTAGACATGCCTGGCTTAGGGAACAAACCTTGCCTGATCATGTTAAAGCTAAACTACTAAATGCTCCTTTACAAAAGGATGTATTATTTGGTACTAATGCTGAGGAGATACTACGGAAAATGGAAGAAAAAGCTAAATCTATGCAAACTGTCAAAGCTTTTCTACAGGTTCAACCACCACGTTTTAGCAGAAATTGGCCTTCAAAAAACTGGTCCTTTCCAGCCACGGACAAGCCCCAAAGAGGTAGATACAGGCGCACAAGGGGCAGAGGACAATCTCAAGGATCATATAGAGGCAGACAATGGCAAACTCCAGCACCAAGAGGTGGCGAAGACAGTACACAACAATACAGGAAACAAACCCAATGACCTTCCCCTTTTCATGCCAAGCAAGTCTCAGCTGGTAGCACCCTTGGGAGGAAAGCTGGCATTATTTACAAAAAATTGGCATATTATCACAACAGACAAATGGATCCCGGACATTATAAACAGAGGCTGCAGATTTCATTTTCACACTCTTCCAAAAATGAGAGGCATGCCAAACCTGCCACACAATCAAAGGGCAGAGGCTCAAATACAAATTTCAAAGCTCATGGACATGAAAGCTATTCAAGAGGTACCTACTCACGAACAAGGTCAAGGTTTTTATTCCAGACTATTCCTGGTACCAAGGAAAGGAACCGACTGGAGACCCATTTTGGACTTATCCATCCTAAACACATTTCTACTCCTACCAAAATTCAAGATGCTCACCTTACAGCAGCTTCTTCCCATGCTGGGCAAGGAGTCTTGGCTGGTAACATTGGACCTCAAGG
Organism: Protopterus annectens; assembly: GCF_019279795.1. Lineage (NCBI taxonomy): Eukaryota > Metazoa > Chordata > Ceratodontiformes > Protopteridae > Protopterus > Protopterus annectens. The sequence goes on from NC_056751.1 coordinate 349,364,278, forward strand.
AGGCATACCTGCATGTCCCAATCAGACAAAGCTGCAGAAGATACCTCAGATTTCTTGCAGGTTCAATCCACTATCAATTCTCTGCATTGCCCTTTGGCTTATCTACTGCGCCTAGAGTATTCACGAAATGCCTGGCATCAGTAATTGCCTACTGCAGACTTCAAGGGATACAAATTTACCCTTATTTGGACGATTGCCTGATCCAAGCGGACAGCAAACACATACTTCTGGAACATCTGGCTTATGTAACACGGTTATTGAATTCTCTGGGATACACAGTCAACAAAGAGAAATCCAGGCTAACACCAACTCAGAAAATAACTTTCCTGGGTGCCAACTTGGACACAAACACCCAGATGGCCTATCTTACGCCAGAAAAATAGGGGCAATTAACTCAGTACTTCAAAATACTAGCAAATTGTACCAGGCTAACTGCAGGGAAAATCATGCAGGCTCTGGGCTTCATGGCATCTTGCATTCTTCTAATCCCATGTGCAAAGTTGCATATGAGGAAACTTCAATGGTACCTAAAATACCTTTGGTCTCAACACAGCCACAGTTTGGAAACAATAATACCAATAATTCCATGTTTGCAAAAGGAATTTCTATGGTGGGCCCAAGCATGCCAAACAAACACAGGTCTACCATTCTGCAAGCCTCAAGCAAATCAAGTCATCACAACAGATGCCTCAGACTACGCCTGAGGGGCACACATGACAGACAGGTGCATTCAGGGCAAATGGTCCCAAAAGGAAAAGCACCTTCACATCAATCAAAAGGAAATGCTAGCAGTGATAAATGCAATTACAGCATTCAAGGACCTCCTGCATCCAGGGCAATTATTGATAAGAACAGACAACACCACAGTAATGTGATACATAAACAAACAAGGAGGAACACATTCATACCCCCTGTGCAGGCTAGCCGTGTCACTTTGGAACATGGCTCGGGAATGGCAAATCAAACTTCAAGCACAGTACCTGCCAGGATTGGAAAACACACTGGCAGACAATCTAAGCAGAAATATGACAGACCCACACGAATGGAAGTTGCATCCTCAAGTCTTTACAAAGATAATCCAAGCGTGGGGAAGGCCAGAGATAGATCTCTTTGCCACCCACAGGAATCATCAATTGACAAAGTTCTGCTCAAGGACCTTCCATCCAAAGGCCTGGAGAGTGGACACCCTTTCTTTCAGTTGGGCAGCACGGACAGTTTACACCTTCCCACCTGTGCCTCTTCTGCCCAAGGTGCTCTTGAAAGCAAGAGCAGACAGACCGAAGATGATACTGATTGCTCCAGACTGGCCAAGACAACACTGGTACCCACTCCTGAGGAGCCTAACACATACTCCTCCCTGGACTCTACCTCTAATGCCTCTTCTACTGACTCAGCACAGCTACAAAACTCTTCACAGTCAGCTGAAAACACTCAATCTGGCTGCATGGAAAATTCCTTAACACCACAACAGACCCTACTCTCCAAAGAGGTGCAGGATGTCATTTTGGAAGCCAGAAGGCCATCTACTAGAAAGGCTTACTCCGCAAAATGGAAACGGTTTTGCGCTTGGAATGAGAAAAAAGGCCAGGATCCTAGAAAACTGAATTTGCCTCAGATATTACAGTATCTAGCTGAGCTGTTGAACAGTGGACTTTCATTTTCCTCCATCAAAATTCATGCCTCAGCCATTTCTGCAGAATACAACACTGACCCACCCTTATTCTCCCACCCACTCTTAAGACAGTTCCTCAGAGGGGCTAAGAATATAAGACCTCCAAGGAAACAACCAATACCAGCCTGGGATGTTAATTACATTCTAGAAAAATTAACATTGCCTCCCTTTGAACCAGCTGCCTCAACAGATTTGCAATATTTGTCCTGGAAAACAGCTTTCCTTCTGGCCATTACCTCAGCTCGTAGGGTTTCGGAACTACAAGCCCTCATGGCTGTGCAGCCCTTTCTCATCTTCCTTCAGGACAGGGTTTCCCTACGAACCAACCCGTCATTTATGCCTAAGGTAGTATCCAGGGTAGCTTTAAATCAGGCCATACACTTACCTACCTTTTACCCCAATCCTCAAAACAAAGGGGAAAGGCTGCTACATTCCTTAGACATCCATAGACAGCTACGTTACTATTTGGACAGAACAAAGCCTTTCAGGAAATCAGAACAACTCTGTGTCCTATGCTGTAGGAGCTCAAGGGAAGCCAATTTCCAAGCAGACAATTTTGAAATGGATAGGCCACTGCATACGGTTTTGTTACTCCTTTCATGGTAAATCTGTACCTGCAGGCATCAGATCCCACTCCACAAGGGCCACAGCTACCTCTGCAGCCTTCCTCAGAGGAGTCCCTACCAAAGATATTTTGGAGGCAGCCACTTGGAGTTCTGTGCATACCTTCACTAAACACTACCACCTACCTTTATACTCCAAAACTAGAGCAGGCTTTGCTACTGCTGTGTTGCAGGGCATTCTGGCTCCTCCCATTTCCACCTAGTGCCTACCACCCTGTGCGTAGCTTTGGGATTCTACCCATCTGTTATGACTGCAACTGTATGCACGATGAACATAGTACAGTTTTGTACCTACCATAAATGTAGATGTTCGAGTGCTAATACAGCTGCAGTCCAGGTTTCCCTCCCTTCTTCCCCTCTGGGTACAGACCTAGTGGCTAACTCCTCATCTTACAACTTGATTGGGTTATCCTTCTATGGTGTATTTGCTTGCAACTACTGATTTTTGATTATATTGTAATGCATGATTATATATTATATATATATATATATATATATATTTTTAGGTGTACTATTGAAAATGCAAACGGCACTTGGGCGACAGTCGGATAGTCGAACGTATAAGGTCGTAAACATGGATGTCGAAGACATAATAATCAATCTAGGAACGGTTTTAACATGGGTCGAGGTAGGGGAAGATGTTTGTAGTAGGGAATAATACTGAACACCTACCTCGACCCATGTTAAAACTGTTCCTAGATTGATTATTTTGTCTTCGACATCCTTGTTTACGACCTTATACGTTCGACTATCCAACTGTCGCCCAAGTGCCGTTCGCATTTTCAATAGTAAACCATATTTTATATATATTGCCTTCCTTCTGGGGGCACCTGACATCTGGGGCAAGAAAGACTGAAGAAAATGGCATCGGCTGTGTCTTATATACCCCTGTCGCACTGACGTCAGGAAAGAAAGCGACGACAACCGACGCCGGACCTAGACTTTGGAATTCGGCCGACCGAGGACCCGCCTGACGGCAGGAGAACCCATCTGTTATGACTGCAGCTGTATTAGCACTCGAACATCTACATGTATGGTAGGTACAAAACTGTACTTTTTCTCCAATAAATTCCAGCCCCTCTTGCCTACTGTCTGTATCCCTAATTGCAGACATTCCTATTGGCAGAATTTCCTTTTTCCATTCCCATATTGGCTTAGTTCTTAGAAAACTTTTTGCTACTTTATGAATATAATATTCTGTATGGTTATTGCTTTTTTTCTTAAAGATATGTGTCCAAAATTCCATTCTGTCCTTGTTTCGTTAGCTTCCCTCCATTTCATTATCCTCATCCCTTTCCACTTTGAATTATAGGTTTCTGCTTGTGCTATGTATAGGAGCCTTGACTGGGTAGCTCTAAAGTACCCTTTCAAATTGAGTAATCCCAAACCTCCTTGTTCTATTTGTAGAATCATCTTATCTCACTTGATCCTTGCTGTCTTCCCCCTCCCAGATGCAATTCTTCAGCTCTTTATTAATTGCTATTCACAACTTCTCCTCTTGTTGATAAAAAATATGCCTGACCTGTGTATAAACCTAAAGGGACTAAAACATTTTAAATGCATGTATCTATAGGCTATCCACCAGGAGGTAATTTCAAGCCTAGCCATTTCATCCCAATGTAATACCATAGAAATGTAACTTAATATCCAAGTCTGCATTTAGTAATGGCTGCCACCAGGTTGTGGGTGCTATTCCCGCTAAGAATTTATAGTGCCCCATCCACTTGTCCAGGTTCCTCTTGAACGGTATCATAGAGGTGCTGTGTTTCACATGAATAGGTAGCCTATTCCAAAGATGTGGCAGTCACTAGGAGATAAGTCTGTCTCTCCAGCATGTCCTACTTAAGTCACAGGCCATATTTAGGTCCCTGGAATGGGTAGCCCTAGTTCCATTTGATTTATGGATATGCAGCAAGTTCATTACGTTTGGGTCTGAGATTGCTCTGTAAACCAGGCATAAGTCACCCCTAAGAAGTCTGTACAGTACAGAGTATAGTGACATGGACTTTAGTTAGTCTGTGTATGGCACATGCTGGAGTCCCTTGATCTCCTTTGTTATAAACTTCTGAGGTCGCTCCAATTGCTGCAGGTGCTTTGTATGGTACATGCTGAATGGGACGTTATAGTCAATTAGGGGCCAGATTAATGCAGAGTATAGAGGGGTTATACCCTCTTTTGCACTCAAGGTTATGCCTTTACTAATCAAGTGCGCTACATAGAAAGCCATCCTTACTACAGTAGACACATGGCGGTTGAAGTTAAGGTCGCAGTCAACTTGTGATCCAAGGTCCTTTACCACTTTGTGGGTACTTAGGTTATTGTTGTTGATTTGATAGTGAGAAGGGACATTGTGCCAAAGGCAATGATGATTCATTTCTTTGCATCCAATTTTAGACCGTGACTAAGACACCAATCGTTGGTCTGTGTAGGACGCTCCTGGAGTACACTGTCATTATTTGGGGATTCAAAAATTGCATCCAGTCTGCAAACGTAGTCAGCCACAACCCCTTAGTTTTCACCTGAACTTCTGAGAAGTGTATACCAAACAGTAGGGGGCTCAGCATTGACATCTGTGGCACCCCACTGGTAACAGGTCTGCTGGTTGATGTGGAGTCACCCACTTTGATAGCATATGTATGGTTTGTGAGCTAGTTGGCAACCCATCTTACAACAAAGAGGTTTACATTCAGTTTGCTGAGTTTATCAGTAATGCCTGAGTGTGGGATTGTGTCGCAAGCCTTTGCCAAGTCGAGGTATGCTATGTGCACTGATTTGCCCTTGTCACTGGCCCTGGTCACATTTTCAAAAGAAATCCACCAGCTTTAACAGCCAGAATCTGCCCTTGACAAAGCCAAATTGGGTAGGATCCAGGGTTTGGAGGTCACCTATGTTTTTATTTATGAGGTCCATATTGATACATTCCATGGCCTTACAGATGAGGCTGGTCAGGCTTATGGGTCTGTAATTCACCAGGTCTGTTGGTAGGTCAACTTTGATAAGGAGAATAACTGTTGCTGTTCTCCATTCTGCAGGAACAAAGCTTGTGATTAGGCTATGATTGAAAAGATACTTAATGGTTATGTTAGTTCATGTTTTAGCCTGTTTAGAATGTAGCCTGGGATGCCATCTGGTTGCATAGAGGCTGTGTTTTTTGCATTGGACAAGGCTTTGATGACCTAATCTTCAGATATGTAGGGTAGGGGGGAAGTTTGGGGGACGGTTTGGATGGGACAAGGGAGTGAAATTTTCACCAAACCTATCCACTAGCAGGTTTGCTATCTCTGTGGGGTCAGCGTGTGTGTGATACTGTTGGTCACTAAGTTCTCCACATGTTTGGGTCCTACCTTTTAGGCTACATATGTAGCTGTAAAAGGCCTTATGGTTATCTTTGGTTGTGTTTAAGTTTTTTTCTCAAAGAAGCCCTTAGAAGATTTGACAAGTTGTCTTATTTGTTTATTGAGGCTGAGGAGGGTGATTTTCCATTGTGGGGGTCTTGCCTTTGTTCTGTTGGACAGCAACTGTTTGTGTTTATTGTAAAGTTTGTTGATGCTGGATGTCCACCATGGTGGCTTTTTTACTTGGTCCTCTGGTTTTGATTCTTTCTGGTACAGCTGAGTCTATACACTTTTATGTACATGGTTGTACAGGGCTTTAGTGTAAGCTTTAAGTAGTTGCCACTTCCAGCTAGGGGGGTGGGTCTTGGAATGCATTTATACCTTCACCTAGGAGGGTATAGCTTGACTTGGGGAAGTTACTTAGTCTGATTTCACCCTTTGTGAGTTCTGGTGTTGTGTCAGCTCAGAGGTGACTGATTTGTGTTCAGATTTAACTGATGATGGTCCGACAGTTGCAGTAGTGCAGCTGTTTGACATGTTAGTGAGGACTAGATCTAGTATGTTTATTCCTCTTGTTGGGGGGGGGGGGTGTGAACAATTTTTTCTATAGCATTTGTGTTAACAGTGTCAAGAAACTTTTGCACTAGTAAGTTAGGGCTAGCATAGGTTTCACAGTTGATGGTAGGATAATTGAAATCCCCCCAACCAGAGTGTTTGGTTCCTACATATCCTTAGCTGCCACACCAGACTCCATTTTAATCCATATTCCTAAGTACTTCATTTTATCATGTTCCCATAAATATGGGTATTGCTGAACCAATTTGTGTGTGGGTAATTTACAGCTATTGCCTTTGTTTAGCTTCATTCATTTTGTACCCTGAAAAGATCTGAAACTTCTTCAAAATGTTCCACAACACTGAACTGTCCATTTCTGCTTTTATCAGCTAAATAGTATCATTTGCAAATACAGCCAGCTTTTCTTGACTACCATACCAATTATATCCTTGACTTTCTGAGTCTCTTATTTTCTTTGCCAATGGTTCTAAATGTAGTGCAAATAACAAAGGGGAAAGAGGACACCCCTACCTGGTTCCTCTGCTCAAACAGAAATTAACAGAGAAGAACCCACCCACTTCAATTTTTGTTTCCAATCCCTCATACAGCCTCTTAACCTCTTAATCAGCATTATAAGTTTAGCAGGGAATGCAAAAGCCAAGGGCCTTAATCCAGTCATTGCCCTATGCAAGAATGAGAAAAACACATCAGTTTTTCTAGTATTGAGCTCTTTTGAACAGGCTTTTCATCTTTTTTTTTACATTGTGGTGCCTACCTTTCTTAAAACTGAAGGAGGATAAAGAGAAAAGAAGGGGAAAACAGGGCAATGGGGCACCTGTTTATTATCCCCATTACACTTGAAAATAAATGAGAAAACTTTACTTTATAGCATGCAGATTATATCTTGTCATAAAAATACTACTGTTATGAACAAAGTTTTGTTTTATTTACAGTTAACTCTACCTCCTTTTCCCTTCTCCTGTGTTCTTCCAAATATTAATGACATGAAGTAGGGCATATGCTTTAGAGTCCCCTACATGTTTAACAAAGCCAAAAATGTCCAATATTTCTTGTTCTGTCATGTTTAACAAATATAATTAATGCTTTGTAATTCCCACATTTATTTGTTTATGAGCTGCTGGTTTTATTCCTGTTTATCTTCATTTCCAGTGTAGTCTTGGTGGTTCTAGTCAACTGTGTTTTTTTTTTTTTGTCTCTCAAGCATTGTCCATTGAAACATTGGAAAAGGTTTCAGTGGCAGAGTCTCTCTGTGGTCTTTATTACCAAAAGAGCAAGAAGCAGAATCTCCTGTTACTCACTTTTTGTTGGCACAAACTGTTGTATTTCCTCCTTAGTATATTCTGCATCAAAAAGTGATTTTTGTCCTTCTATATATTTCCGTAGAGAAATATTCTGTAGAGCAGTTTGAATCTTATGCCTGCTTCTCAACATTCCCTGAGTAGTGGAATAAATGTATTTTTCTGCCTGGTGTACAGGGAGTAATCATTTTCCACACTCTACAATCTCCCACTTTGATGTATTATTTTGTAAATGTGAATTTGTTTATATGGCTCAATTATGTTTATAATGACAGGTTTCTTATGTCACAAGTGATAATTCAGTAAGGGTGTTTATAAAATATTTATACAAGGCTGATGAATAAGTAAGCCAGGACAAGGTGCAACTGGAGATATTTATAGAAGATTTAGATTTGCCAATGTTACAGGAAGAAGAGGCTCAATTTGTGATAGCCAGTCTAGATAAATATAAACTATGATGCATAGGCAAACCACAGGGAACTCCTCAGAAATATAATGTATTCTTATAGCAGTTTGGAAGCTGGGAGGCAAGAAATTGATTGAAAAAAAATGAAAAGACTTGGAAGGACTTCTTTAGTATTACAGTGAAAGAGGGAGAAATGCTGGCATCCTAGGGGAAAGCAGTGGCAGCAGTATTTACAAAATAGGGGAAATACCCCACAGACCAAGTATTGTATAGACTAATTTTTATTTTAACTCATTAGTACTAGGCTAGCTGTCCTTGTGGGCCATTTTAAGCATAGTCAATTTCCCTTTCAAAGGTGAGAATCTAACCCTGTACCTGGCAACTATTAGGTAAACACCCTTTTACAGCAACTTCCAATCATGATTGCAGTGTTTATGTCTACATCAGCAAAGATAATAAACAATTCTACAGAAATTGATGGACATGGATTAATGTCACTATGAAGGGAAACAGACATTTTACAATATTAAAAGAAACAATCATGATTCAGAAGGAATCTGAACAGTAATCATTATTGTTGATGAGCTTCTTTGCAGAGAAAGCATTCAACAGGGTCTTTTGGGATTTTGTGCTTGGAGCAGTGGCAGCATTTACATTCCCACTAAAATAGTTGATAGAATAGATGAAGGATCAGAGGTAAGAATAAGGATGGTACTGAACTATTAGGTAAACCGAGTCTGAGTAGAGGAACCATGCTGGGACTTCATCTTTCCCTCTATTATTTGCCTTATATTTGAGCCCTTTAGCAAAATAAAAATGGGACTTACAAATCCAGGGATACAACTGCTGTGATAATCAGGAGAAAATAGCCTTTTTCACAGGTGATATATCATTTGACAAACCCAGAACAGGATCCTGGTACTGTGGAGTATTTTGAAAGTTTGACATTTCTGGGTTGCAAAATAAAAGATAAAACAAAGCCAATAATTGTAAACTGTGTGCCTTCATGTGAGTTGTATCCATGTGTATGAAGAAGTCACAAGCTGAAATTACTTAGGGATATGTGTTGAAAAGACTTGGTCATGGCAGCTAAAGAGAAGTGGGAGGAGACTAAGAAGATGATTAGAAAAATACAATATTAGAAGGTTATAATCATGGATTTGGAGAATATGATACAGACACTGACTTTTTTTGCAGTTTCTTTGATTGTATATGTAAGCCAGGGATATTTTTGTCAGCCAGATGAGAAGTTGGGTGTGATTAATAAGGAACTGAAAAAAATTTATTTGGGAGGAGAAAAGGACAAAAGTTGAAAGTGATAAGCTGATTCTCCCTACAGAGTAATGACTACCAGATTTTAAAACCACACAACTGAGGTTTGCATTTATTTCACAAAATGAGGAGATAACAGATTGAAGGGGGAAAAGTTAGTGGTAGTATAAGTGGAAAGACAGAGATTAGTATTTTGAATGCAGTCCTTTAAAGAAAATAGTAATAACCATACAGTGTACTACATCTGTAAACTGACAGATTTTTTTTTATAAAACTAACTTTTTTTATAAGATTAAAACTCTGCAGGACTGCAGCAAGGACACATTATGTAGGAGTTGACTGGAAGAATTCAGCTAAGGAGTCAGTGTACTATGAACAGATATATCCAGGAAGGAAAAGTAATAGAAAAAGAAGAAAACTAAGCAAGTATATGGCTTGGAGTTAAGGACCATCTCCTATATCAGGTAGTGATGAATAGGGCATAGACAAAGAAACGTGTGTGTATATATATATATATATATATATATATATATATATATATATATGTATAGATATATAATACATATTTGTGTGTGTGTGTGTGTGTGTGTATGTGTGTGAGAGAGAGAGAGAAAAAGAAATAAATAGGTGAAAGACCAGCCTTGGTGTTTTTTTTCTAATGGAGGTAATTACAAATGCTTTCATCAAAAAAAGGATAAAAAGCAAGGTGTACAGAATTCTGCATGATAACCACAAGAATCAACCAAAGGAGCTTGGTGAGGATTTAGAAAACAGAATAGCCAAACAAATTATGATGGAAAAATGTAGGGCATCTAAGTATGTGGCAAAGTCCAGAGAGTTCAGGATATATGCATGAAAATACTTGCACAGGTACGTTTTACAAAATTTCAAACAGTATTCCTCAGAGTAGGAAGTGTTGGAGATATAAAGGGGAAGATTTGGGAACCTGGGATCATGTACTTTATCAATGTATGGAGTTGAAAGTTTTTAAAGGGTCCTTATAGAATAGTATAAATGTTGGGGGAACAAAATGTATTAGCTGGAAGAGACAATGTTATTGAACTGGGATAAACGTTTCTAGACATAGTAACCTCTTCTCAAGTTTAATGCTATTAGTAGCATAAAAGCAGTAATGAGAACATGGAATCAAAGAGTAAAACAACTTTACAGAATGTAATATGCATTGTGAAAGAAATTATACAAATGGAGGTGGGATCTTTAAAGGAGGATGGAAGTGAGTGCCTAAAAATAAATTTCTTGCTTGGGAACAGTACATACTAAATAGTGGTCAAGAAGGTGGGTGATGTGGGAGGACTAGTGGGCATTAAATAATACAAAGACATGACAGAGGCCTTCTCCCTCCATTCAAAAGACCAGCAGACTCCCTTCCCATACCAACATCTGAGGTGTCCACTGATGTCATCTTTAACTTATTGTCTTAACAGGTACAGGTTGCTCCCTGGAGCTAGAGCATTATGATATGACCCTGTAAAATATGTCTCTCCAGGCTACTGCTGATCCCTGAAGCGGGAATGTGGAAGGTGCAAAAAGGTAGGCAGAGACCTCACTCTGACCTAGAGGAACCAGAGAGATACTGAGGAAGGAGGAAGGGTAATGCTCTTGCAAGAGTAAATATAACACAACTTTACTATATTCCTTGTACTTCACTTTTGCAAAACTGCCTCATGGAAAGACTCCCAGAGCTTACTAAGTAGAGGGTAGCTCGCCTGTTGGAGTGACAGAGGCCAAAAGGCCCTATAGGATGGCCCTGGACGTATTGGATGAGTGATGTTTGCAAATCTATGGCCTGATTACCAGGTTACTAGGGTGATGCTTCCAGAATGACCTGTGTATTAACCCCCCTCCCCAAGAAAGGCTGCAGTGACTGCCATGACCCTGGTAAAATAAGCTTTCACTAGACCTGGAATGGCCAACTGATGAGCATAAAAAAAGAAAATACAATGAGCTATTCAGTATTCCTTCTGCTTTTGGCAAAAGCAATAAAGAACTGATCAGATTTTGTTTGTCCTGTCCAGGTAAATTCTTGGTTGTTCATGTACATTAAAGGAATGCAGAAGTCTCCTTCTTTTGTTTTGAGAAGGAAAATGCATGGAGCTAAAAAGCCTGATTTAGAGAGAGTTCTGTGTCCTCCTTTAGCATAAAGGTTGTGTTAGTCCTAAATACCAAGAATGGTTCCTTAAATAAAAGCCTGTAGTTAGATTTGCTGAAGCAAGGTGAATACTACCAAAATGGTGGCTGTCTATGAGAGGAATATTACTGGGGTGGAAGCACCAGGTTCATATGGAGGGAGTTGAGTTTTTCTACCACAGAATTCAGTCCCATATTGGAACAACCCCCTTCTTGGCAGGACTTTCATGCCAAAACCTCAAAAGGAACTTTCTTTGGCAAGTAGGAGTGCAGGGAGATTTATAGGTAGAGGGGTAAAAATGGTACAAGCATACATCATCAAAGAATCATAATTAAGGGCTACTTTGTATTGATCTGACAGGTGAAGACCAGAGACATCTGTGCTTAAACTGTGTCCTAGCTTATTTTACTGCACCAATGGGTGAACCTTTTTCACTATGCTATGTAAAACTCTCTACTGTTTAACTCCCTGGCCTCCATAAAAACCTGCAGCACACCCTCTGTGAACATACACTTGGAAGCCTAAAGTGCTAAATCATCCAACTTTTCAGAAATACAGTTTGTAAGTTAGGGTGAATCACTGATCCATTATTGAGTCATATGGTCCAAATACTGAGGAAACGGGACTGATTCTTCCTATGTCAGGCTCAAAAGGATGGACATCTACTGCTACCTCAGCCACGAAGGTGCTAGCAGTAGTGATTTTGGCATCTTCTTGTTGATCTTTAGCAATAGTCTAGGAATGAAGGTAGAGAATGGAGAGCATACAGAAATATGCCTGCCCACATATTGGTATCCTGGTATAGTTTTTGCTTAACTGTCTCTTTTTTGGACAAGAACAAATGTCTATTTCTTCCACACCTCACTGGTGGACTATGAGCAAGAATTTATTTGGGGTCCAGTTGTATCCTGCTCAACTGCTCTGCCAAAGCATTCTCTTAGGATGGTATTTACTGTGTCCTGTGAGTTAGACTTGACGTGGACTAGCTCACATGCCTCTATTGCCAGTCTGTATCCTTCTTTATTACTATATCACATCATCATGGAAGTGATGGTTTGTATTTAAAAACAGATTTGAAGGTCAAAAGCACTGGCATCATCTTGTATATTGATATGTTTCTTTCTGAATGCCCCCCCCCAAACACCTGAATCTCAGTTCATCCATAGGCCATGTCTAACATCTGGTTCCATTTTGAAGGGGCTCCCCCATTATAGTGAGACAGGGTACTGTAATGGCACTACCTGCTTCTCAATGGCAGTGTATTTTTCTCATGTAAAATTCTTGCCAGGGGAATGATCAATATGCAAGAAGCAGTGTATTCTAGAATTCTGGGTAATTTCCTGCCCAGTACCAGACACAGTCTGGAAACTTGTCAGAGTAAGTACCTTGTCTTCTTGGAAGAATGCTTTATTTTCCTCTTTATTCACCAGAGCTCCAAATGAAACTGTCTTTGATGGGGACAGAAGTACATTTTGGAGGTTTTGGGTCATTCCAAGGGATAGGTAGGAGTTCACTGTGATTTTTTTGGAACCTTGTAGTTCTCTTCTATGAATGAGGCAGTCATCAACATAAGAGTAAATGTGTACATCCTTTGTCCTGTATAAAGCAGTTACTGCAGACAGGCACTTTGTAAACAGTGTAGGTGCAGTACACAAGACAAAGGGCAAGGGGGTGAATGGGTATCCCCTTCTTAGGAACTGCAAAGACAGGCACACTTTAGGCCCATGAATGCAATGCAAGTCTGCAGGAAGAGCAAAGGGAGCAGGCTCTTTATGGGTATTTTAACTCATTTAATCCTGAACAGCAACAGGCTAAAATAACACATTTGCTTCTTGTGGCTACACTTCATTAGATTTACAATATCAGATGAATGATGTGAACTACAAAAAATGTAAAATATGATGGCTTTGCAGAAGACAATGAGCTATACACTGGTGTTGGTATCAAAGGTCTGTCTGTTGATGCTAATTTTATATTGTGGGTATAAGAAAGAAAAAAAAAACATAAATGCCAAAAAAAATGATGAGCATTATGGTCAAACAAATGCAAGATAGATCCAACATGTCAGTGAGTCAACTGTTCACCCATTAAAGACTTTTCTAATGATTGTGATACTCCAAAATGTATGCAAATTATGCATGTAATAACTTCATAATATTTTAAAACAATATTAATCTATAAAACTGTGTGCACCAGATGGCAGTTAGTGGCAAAATTGTGAGCCTTAATGGCACCACTCACTCACCTGTAAGTCACACACCTTTTTTGAAATTTAATGCAATCATAAAACATAGCTAATACACACTATTTACAAGAAACATCTTAAATCACTTATGACATATGGAATCATACATTTAGATATATATATAAAAAAAACATGCCAGATTACATATCTCACCTTCTATCTACTCTATTTTATGCCTCTCATATCTTTACCACTCTTGGCAAAACAAAACTAACAAACTTGAATCCTGCTATAACAAAATAGCCAAATTTGCCACTAACTCCCATCACAGGTCATATCATTGTTCTTCCTTACAACAGTTACAGTGGTTAGAACTTCCCCAACACTTGATCTATACCCAAATCACCCATAACTTAGTATATCACTCAGACAAAATCCCTGCCTTACCAGAACTTCTCCAACCATATGCAACTTCTCGTTAACTCTGTTCTAGTCACAAAAATCATTTGCAAGTCTCCAAAAGCAAGGCTGGGGGGATTCCCTATATTCCCACTACATTTCTAAAATTTGGAACAACATTCCCCAACACATTTTAAGCATTACAGACAAAACTCTAAAAAAACACATAAAAGACTGATTATATAACAAATGAATCTGCTCCTATATCGACCCTGACTTCTTATCTAACTTTGAATCTATACTTTCATTCCTTTGTACCCCCTTCCTCTAACTCTGTTCTTCTCTTTCTCAAGTTACACAATTTTATTTTTCTTTTAAATAACTTCTATGTAATAGAAAAATTGTCTCCAACAAATTTGCATGATTTTTTTTTATTTCTCTGTTTACTATTATTCTCATATTTGACATTGCTATTTCTAAGATGCCAATTGTACAGTTTTTTTATTATCACATCAGTGGAATTATTCCTTTATAATAATACCTATGTAAATTGTAATTCTGGAGCTTTTCTCCCTGGGCCTCCTCTGAAAATGGGCTCTCACCCAGTCGGACTTTCCCGGTTAACAAATGTAAAAAAATAAATGAAAACTAACCATACTGGCATCACTTATTAATCTATCCGGTCATTGTCAGTCAAACATTACGTAGCTTATTCAATTCCTGCCTTCTCTTAAACCTCATTGTTCCCACAATTCCCATTTTCTCTATGTAATTTGCTCCTACCCTTTTCTAAAAATCTTATTTCCAGTTCTTTTATCCCTGTCACTATATTCACTACTTTTAATACAGTTGGTTTCAAATTTAATTTCCATTTTCTAGTAATTGCTTTTTTGGCAGACACCAGAAACAAACTCAGCAAGGCCTTATTGTGGTCTAGGTAATTCAGATTCTGTATCCCAGCTAAAAAAAATAATTTCCTTAGTAACACTAATTTGTTTACCCAGTATTTCTTACAGAGTAGTCTGCAGGGAATTTTTGAAGTTTCTGAGTAAAAACCACAAACGTACGTAACCACAGAAAGCAACTGGCAGAGAAACCAAGATGTGAAATCAGCAAAGCTTCAAAAAATAGCGTAACTAATAAATTTTAATATCCGCTTTTGTCCTGGGACTTCATCAGAATAATTAAAACATAAAAACTCACATTTAAATACAAAACAGTAAGTTGCTCACAATAGCTGATTGGTCAAACAATTAAACAATTAAAAAAACCTTATTGGTAAAAACTAATGCCTAGGTTAAAAACATTAAATGTGTTCTATACAAAGAATGTAGAAATAGATACTTTATCTTTGTCAATGCTAGACAGATCACTGTTTAAAAAACATTTGATGTTGACTGCCTCATTCAACCCGGGAATTTTATCAGCAAAAAGTTTAATCTGCCATCTGGCTTCTCTCTGTTCAACCAACTTTTTAAAGTCACCCCCTCTCAGATCAGAATGAACTACCTCTAACACTGTAAACAGAAATTTTCTAAAATTCAAACACTGAATAGAATGTCTAAAAAGGGCACTATTTTCATTTTTTGTTTTTATATTATACACATGTTCCACAATACGTGTATGTAGGCTCCTTGTAGTCATCCCTACATAAAATGCAGGGCATGAACTACAGAGGCCTAAATAAACTACCCCTTTAGTCTTGCATGTTACGTATTCAGGAACAGAAAAAGTAAGATCTATACTCTCTAGCATAATCATGGGTCCTTTGGCTATAAACCTACAGGTGCTGCAGTTGTTGCAAGGAAACATCCCTTTAACCGTAGAACATTGAGATCCTAATCTAGAAGAATGTTGTTCTAGTGCTTTTTTGATGTTAAATGAATTCCTATACACGAAAAGAGGTTTGTTACCTATCACCTCATACAAATCAGAGTTGCCATGAATAATCTTCCAATTCCTGTTTAAAATATCACAAATCTGTTTGTTGTTAATACTCATGTCTAAAGAACACACCAAGTTGTAATTATTTACAGTCCTAAATGGTACAACATTTGGTGTCACATTATTCTCTTCCACTAGAATGGCACCATAGTGTGATTGCCTTTTCTCCAAAACTTCACTTATAATGGAATTTAATAAGTCAGGATCATAGCCCCTAGAAAGAAACAAACCTCTTATAAATTTAAATTCTGTAACTAGATCTTGAGCCCCAGTTGTCATCCTACATGCCCGAATAAACTGCCCTTTCGGAATGTTGCGTTTAACATGTGTAGGATGTGCACTGGAAAAATGGACATAACTATTTGTAAATGTTTCTTTTCTATAGATCTTGCTCTGAAACCTCCTTGTATGAGCATCCCACCACAAGTGGACATCTAAAAAATTGATAGATGTACCAAGACTGCTAAGTGTGAATTGTAAGAACCCCCCAGTGTTATTTAACCTCTGTAAAAATTGATGTGCTGTGTTGGCATCCCCTTGAATAATAAACAGAAGATCATCTACAAAGCGACAGTAAAACAAGACCCCAAAGTCCTTTGTAACTGTGCTTAAGATGCTATCCTCCTACCATGACATCACCAGATTTGCATATGTAGGGGCCGCAGATGACCCCATAGCCACACCCCTTTTCTGTCTATAGAACTTATTTCCAAATAGAAAAAAATTATTCTCTAATAATATTTCAATAAATCTACAAACAGTAGAAATCTGTCCAGTTTTTATGTGCTTGTTTTTACCAAGAATGTAGCGAATAGCTTCTACTCCTTCGTCATGGGGGATACAAGTAAAAAGTGAAATAACATCAAGTGTAAGAATAATGTGCTGATCTGAATCAAAGATCTCATAAATTGAACTCCCCCTAATTTTCCTTAGAAAATGCCACGAGTCTTGGAGAAATGAGTCAGTACCAACTACTAAAGGACATAAAATGGCATCAATAACCTTCGCTATCCCTTCAGTAACCGAATGGGGAGCAGAAACAATGGGTCGAAAAGGTGGATCTACTTGACTCTTATGTGTTTTGGGAATTCCAAAAAGAACACCTATTCTAGGTTTGTCAATCAAACAAAAATCATAAACTTCCAAAGAAATTTCACCTGACATTAATGCATCATATAGAAAGGAATAAATAAGCCTTTCCCTTTTCTTGATGTCAAAAAGTCTTATAATTTCATACTCATCTTTGTTTTCAAGAAGTTTCAGCATCTTGACGTTATATAACTCCTGGGACATGATCACAATGTTCCCACCTTTATCACTCCGCATAAAGCGGGTGTCATGACTCATCTGTTTTAAATTGTTAAAAGCCCTTCTTTCATCTATAGTTAAATTATGTTGTTGTCTGGTGTTATTCCCAAGGAAAGAATGTATTTCTTGTAAACAGGTGTCCTCAAAAATTTTTAAAGTGTGTACTAATGGAGGGTTAAAGTTAGAAGATTTAGTTAACTTTTTTTCTTGACATGAAACACCCTCTAAAATATAAGCTAGATTTAATCTTCGTATGTATTTCTTAATATCAATTGTGGTTTTACATAAATCAGCTTTCTTTGTGGGTATAAAATTAAGTCCTAATCTAAGGATTTTTAGCTCATTAGGCTCCAGTGTACGGTCAGTCAAATTAATGATATCAAAATTAGTTGGTTCTACACTGTCATGACTCATATCTCCTCCCCCGAGGAGTTTGAGTTCAGAAATGTCCTGCTTCTTGTAAAAACAGTTTTCTTGATAGTTGCAGGTTTTTTGCCTAAAAAAATCTTATTCCCTAAATTAGTTACATTAACATCATTTGATACATTGTCAACATTAACATCATTGTCAGTCTCAGAGTCAAAGTCAACGTTGTCAGTTGAAACACAAGGAACATTTTCCAATGATTTTTTGTTGCCACCAAAAGGAATCACATTTTCAGATACAATGGTGGCCCTTGATTTGTTAACTGTAACCTCATCCATCGAAAGGGCAATGTTAGCCCGTTTAACTGCTGGAGCCTGTTTAGAAAAAACAGGTCTTCCAGACACAAAAAAAGAACCAGCATTTTTTTCTTTATTGTTGTTGTTAGTCCCACTTGATTCTCTATTGTTGGGCATAAAAAAGGAATAAGCTGAATTATTCCTATACGCTGAAATGTCCCGCTGAAGCTTGACAATTTTCCTATTAGTGACTTCGCTTGAATGCCTCTCAACCTCATCAAAGAGAGGCATGAGAAAGTCCACATTCTCAACACTCGATAACTCACTTTCTAAGCGTGCTATTTCAGTTGTTAGTTCAGACATTTTTGAAATATTATTATTTACCAACAACTTCAAAAAGGACATACCACATTCATTAAAAAAAGTAACTAAAGTGTCGAAAAAAACATCCCCGACATATACCCCATTAGGGCATTTAAAAAACCTAAGACCTTTAGGCATTATTTTGAGTTCGAGACATCTCTCAAAATATTGATTTTCAATAGTCAGGGAACGGTATCGTTTAACCAACCTGGTCAAGTTGTCCCGTTTCTTCAAGATATCCCCTTCACAATGAAAGTCGTGATGAACGAACTTCGCGAATGGGTTGCTGGATATATCCAAAAGTTTCTTCACGTCTCGACGACTTTGTTTAGTGCCATGTTGATGCTGGAAACAGAAGTCAAGCCGCGTGTTACCGTCAACGGTTGGATTCCGTTTTGCTGCTGCTGGAATTTTTGAAGTTTGCCAACTCATTACATTCCCAAAAACATGCTCCCAATTACCCTTCTTCCCCATCACACCTCCAACATTTGCAATCTATCTGAATAATTTTTTTGGAGTCTGCTTGGGATATAAAAGTACCTATGCAAACACTTCCAAGCAAAGATCCTAAATCTTCTAAACTTTGTTGCATATTTGGGAGCCATGCATGTATCCTCCCATTGTTTCTTTGTGAATTCCTTATCAAGTCCGTTTTCCCAAATGTTTCTAACCTCCTCTGATTGCTTCCTAGTTGTCATGTAATATTTATATGCCTTCTTCTTTTGGCTTTTCCCAGTTAGGGGTCGCCACAGCGGAACTCCGGTCCGCTAATGATTGGCAGTAGATTTTTGAGGTGCCAGCCCGACGCCCAACCTTCAATGAAGGCAGGCCCATTCATGCATGTCTTTTGAATGCCACTCAACCGCGGGGAGGACTTCCAGACTCCACGCAACAACAGCTTCTGTTCTAGATTCTACTAACTCTACCAGTGCTGGTCTTTCACTTAGGATCCCCCTATTTCTTTCTCTTTGTCTGTACTCGTATCAGTTCCTGATAGGGAAGGCAATCTCTGCTTTGTGGTCCAAATTAATTATTGGCCTCTTCTTACTGTATTGCCTTTCCTCTCTCTAATTATTTGCTCCTAATACAGTGGTTCATTTGCTAGTTTTCTCCAGTAAATGTCTGCCTCTTGCCTGTTCTTTGTATCCCTATTGGCAAATTCTCTTTACTCCATCCTCTTGTTACCTTAGTTCTTAGAATACTTTCTGCTACCTTATGAATATAATAATCTGTATGGTTATTGCTCCTCTCCTTAAGGATTTGCACCCAAAAGCCTAGCCCAGTTTTTATACCTTGGGGAATTATAAGCAAATTGTCTCTGAACTCCTACTACTGAATTCACATCTTCATACCAAATAGTTTCAAAATTTCTTCAAAAATCTACCATCTTTTCTTATACTTTCCCTTCTAGGCCCCACCCATATAAATCCTCACTATTGCTAATCAAATGCCAGTTCCCACCTATAAGTAATATTCTTTGCTGAACGATAATACAAAATACTGTTAAACAAAACCGTCCATTTCTGGAGACTTTCCTGCAGATTGACTACATTTTTAACTTTTTATCTCATCGCCTTCTATCTTAACTGCTGTTAATTGTTGAGTCTCATCTACCTCTAACATTGGCATACTTAAGTCTTCCATAAATATTTACATTTGTATTTTTTCTTGATTGCCACATTCCACTGGAGATATTATCCAAAAAAAAAAAAAACAGTGGCTTAACAGCACTTTTTCTACAGTCATGCATATTATCCAGATATTCCTTTATTTTTCTCTTTAACACTGCAGTTACACCGCTTCTTGTTCTGTGATTTTCTCCTTATTCAGCCCCTCTAAATAATTATTATTTTTTTCTTTTATTTCTGCCCTATTTTTAAACTCTAATTTCATTTTATCCCACTCACTAACTACGTTTGAAGAAATTTCTATCTTCCCCAGTAATTGTCAAACAATTTCTACAACCCCTTTCTTAAACTCCTGCTTTTTTAACAGTGAGCTGCAGAGCCAGGCCATAGTCAAATGGGGGCCCTAGGCAGAGTAATGGACTAGCACTCCCCCAGCCATTCTGGTGTCCTATTAGTTGTCATTCTCCCCCCAGTGTGCATACTATTTCTTCTTTACTTTTGAAAGGAAGGCATAACTATGGATTTAATTTAAATATCCTTTGTTGACCAGGTTAGTCCCATTAGGCCAGTAACATCTTGTCAGGGGAGAACCCTTTGTGGTATTTATACTACAACGTAAAATTTGGCCAGGGCATTGGGGGACCCCCCCCCCCCCACACACACACACACACACACACACTCTCTCTTTTCAATAGCTCAGGTGGATGTAAAAGATCTGACAGCATCTGCCTTTAACATAGGCAGATTAAATTTCTGTTTAAAATCTCATCCAAATGATGACGCAGTCAAATTCCCCCCACCCTCTTAAAGTGCACTACAGTATCAGTAATCCATCCACATGGAATGAACGTAGAACCCACAGGCTTCTGCATCAAAGGCAAGCATACTACCTGTTGTGCTACTAACACTGCTTTGAAATGCTATAGCTCAAACACTGAGCCATTTGCTAAACAGATGCACATTGAACACAGACTTAGTATGAGCAACAGTAAACTTATTCCTTGACAAATGCACCGAACCTCCCATTTCTTGAAAATGCATCCATGCAGTTTTGAAGATTTTTACCACTAAGCAGTGAAATAAAATGTATGAACCAATAAAAGAGACATTTACCCATTTCAGCACAGCTAAGTGAGCAGTTTCATAGTTTGTGTAGAGGATTAAGACTGTTGTCTTCTGTAGCCAAGGATCAGAGTTTGAGCCTGAGCAAGCTAATTAACTAACCTGCCATCCCTTACTAGAGCATTTTATGTACATACACACACCTCTGTCCTGAGTAACTGGAATAGTCTGTGCCTTTGAAGCAGCAGACAGTTGAAAATGTGCATTCAAATCTTGCGCTGTAAAGCTGCAGCAGCAGTTTTCCTGTCCAACTTGCATTCAGAGCAAAGCAGAAGTTCAGATTTGTCCATTCCAGTCCATCCAGCAAGCAGTAGCTGTCCGTTCCAAAAGGATAGACACAAGAAAGTATTCAAAAAATTCCAACGTGTATTTAAATCTCACACATTACTGTGCATGCATCATACTAAATATGTATTACATGTAAAGAAGCATGTAAACAGTTTTTTTTTTAAACTGTTTATTTAAACATTAAATGTGGCAATCCCCAGTGGCCTCCCCCTAAACCAACGAGCCCTAAGCAGCTGCCTAGGTTGCCTGGACAGGATAAATTTATTCAGAAGTCTACCCTCTTTTGTCATATTCTCCCTTCTAGGTCCTTCAGCTACATCCTCACTGTTGCCAATCAAGTTCCAGTCCCTACCTATAAGTAATATTCTCTGCAGAAAGCTGATTGTTTCTCCCAAAAACTTCTTAAGCTCTATGACAGTAGTTTTAGGCAGAATATAAGTACATGCCAGTGTAATCTTTCTCCATTGCCACAAGCCCCTTACTACCACAAATCTACCTTCTAACATTTAGCATAAGTACTCCCCTTTTCCTTTGTCCCTGATATTCTGATGAATATCCATCCTGAAATCCTTTCATTATCAAATTCACATGCTCACTTCTTTCCAAATGTGTCTCCTGTAGCATTATTTGTACTCGGCATTTCTTAATATAATTCAGTACTCTTACCTTTTTGTGTTTACCTGTGAGGCTATTCACATTCCAAAATAGTATGTCTCATATAGTCATTATGATGTGAAGTTACTATTCCCACCATTTTTAAATTTCTACTTACAGCTTTTGTGTTACATGCATGCACCAATGTCTGGCAAGTTGATCTCTTATAAAGTTGTTTATTGTCATCTCCATTTGAACTTGTGTCATATTTTACAAGAGTATTTGTTTTAATGAAAACTCTCAAACAAAGAAACAAATACACCTCCACAACCTAGTAAGTTAAACACACAAAACTACATACATCTGCAAATAAAGAAGTTTAACTCTGCTGATAGGAACAGGTGTCCCAAACCCAGCTGTGGACAGACATAACTTAGCCTAACATTAAGGTTATCCATGCTTAAAATGCCAGTGCTCCTACGTAGACTAATTGCTGTGTGCCCTTGTCTTCTCTTCATTACCCTCCTAGATGTGAAAAAGCAAATTATATGCTTTCAGAAAACATTAACATTTAGTTTTAAAAGTGTTTTTGGATATTATTGCTTCCCCCATAGTCAGTTTATCTCCATGGAAACACAAGTAAAAAATGTACAGCTCTCCAAATCTCCCAACTTACCCTGAATCTTTATTTGCTAAAGGAAAACTATTCCATTACATTCAGTGTCCTCTTATTTGCTATATTACATAAAACGTATGGCCTCAATCCAGACATTCACTTATGCAAAAATAAGAGAGAACATATCCAACTCTACATGTATTATAATTTGTGCGTTTTTACACACCATTCCTCACCATAATAACTCATGATTGCAGCATATTAACTTAAACTTGCCTTTGTCCAGCCCTTCTTCTCATTTTACATTGTAATGCCAACATTTCTTAAAACTTAAATAAATAAAGGGGGAGTTGGCATACTGGTTAAGTTGTTTACCTTATAGATACAATGTACAGAGTTTAATTCTTACTCTGGAATGGGAAATTTGCCTAGGCTTAAAATGGCCCAATAGGATGGATAAATAAGTAAAACCACAGAAACTCAAGCCAGCAAGAGTCGAACACTTCCAATAAAATCACCACACTTTATTCACAGTTGTTTAGCGCTTTCTTCTCCACTACAGAGACTTCCTCAGAACAATGCCCCACCCAAACCCAGCCATTAAAATACCCACCCCCAATTATTCAATTAACATTTTCATTTTTATTAAAAGCAATACACCAAGAAGTGGGTTTCCACATTCCTTAACTCTTGTAGTGCATTCAATGATGTGCAAAATGTGTTTTGCATACATTAAATTAAATCCACAGTATAAAAATAAATATAACCAAACTATAAATACTTCCAAAATATAAACCAATCTATTATAAACATAAGACGATTTGTCCTTCCATAAAAACCCATACCTAACCTGAAATTTGATTGAGCTTTAAAACACTAGCAATACTAATAGTTTCATTGATGCCAGGCTACTGGGAGGCATTAAAATACAATTGCCATCTCAGCTCCATAACATCTAAATGAATATCCAAAATACAACCTTGTTCATCCTTCACTAACTGCTGTATGACTAAAAATTTAAAATTATGTCCTTGGTTTTCTTTAACATGTCTATAAAGGGCACTGGTACTCCTACAATGTTTCAAATCACCCAGGTGCTCACCAATTCTTAGTTTAAACCTTCTACATGTTTTACCTATATAAAATATAGGACATTCATCAACACTTGGCCATGTATATAACATTAATGCTGTTGCAGTTATAGTGTCCTTTAATATTGATAACTTTTCCATTGACCCTAATTCTCCCTGGACAAAAGGAACACAAATTGCATTTATAGTTGCCAATCTTTCTGTTGGTTTTGTTTTCATGTTTTACACCCTCCAAAATATTTTTGATAGCTCTATCTCTCCTAAAGACAAGTTTATCTTACCAGCTTTAGCCCCCTACTTTGGCATCAAATTGTAAAATCTCCCAATTACCTTTTATAACTTCGGTAATGATGTTAGCCATCCCATTATATGTTAAAATGAAAGTTAAATTAGGACTGATCCTATTACTGTTACGTCCATTATTTACCAAAAATCCATTGCCTAATATAGGCCTATAAACACCTTGTTCCTGTTTGTAAACTACTTCCTTACTGACATCACTGAAATGGCAGTCCGGGTAACCTCTCTGTTTAAATATCTGAATGATGTGCTCAATTTCTACCAGGAAGTCAACATTAGAACTCACCATCCTGTCTGCCTGCAACAACTGGCCTTTCACCACTGTCCTCTTTTGATGGTGCGTGTGCCAGCTACCATAATCCAAATATGAGTTGGAAAAAGTAGACTTTCTGTGGATCCTGGTATTAAAGCCCATATTTATCCAATCCATCACTAATTCAACATCTAAATAAACAATTTTATTCCTATTGTATTCATAAGTGAATTTAAGAAAATCCACAGTTTCATTAATATACAGAAGGATTTAGACCGTCTTCAGTGCCTTTCCAAATCAGAAAAAGATCATCCAAAAACCGGGTGTAGTGTATAATCTGGGACTTGTAACAACTATTCATCACATACTCCTGTTTCCAATAGGACATGATCAGGTTTGCAAAAATGGGGGCACACGCTGCCCCCATTGCTACACCTTTTGTCTGTTTGTAATATTGTCCTTCAAACCAAATATAATTGTTCTTTACAACAAGTTCCATAAGCACACTTATTCTATTAATTTCATCTTGACCAAAATTATTAGTTTTATGAAGCTGATAGTTTTCAACAATAAAGGTGATTTTAAAATTTAAAATTATTACAAGTAAAACATCAACAAAAAACATGCTGATTTTTTGGCAAAAGGGTTCACCTTTGTCCCTTGTAGATCTGGGAGTGTGGTAGAATCTATCATTGACCTAAAAAGATACACCAGAAAATTAAACTTGAAAGTCTGGTTCAACCAGGAGGTGGGTGCTGAAGGCCAAACTAGGGACAGGTGTAAAAAAAAAAAAAAAAACAGTACTTTTACCCCCCCCTAAACAAAACCATTGAATTATTTGAAAGAATGTGTGAAAGGAAATTAGGAAGTTATTGTAAGAAGGAAGGAAGTGAAAGTTCTAATATGACTACTGAAGAAAAACAAATAATGTTAGATTTGACAAAAGACCCTATGGTCAGGTTTATGAAACCTGACAAGGGTAACGGAGTTGTAATAATGGACAGGGGGGACTATCTGGATGGAATGAATACCATTTTGCTGGGGGACACTTACAATGAGAGCTCCTTGAATTATGTTAATGTTGCATACAGGAAGATAAATTTTGTGTTAGATGACATGGTTTATCAGGCTCAAATTAACGAAGATGAATACCACTATATGAAAAAGGAACATCCAAGGGTGCCTAACATCTTTGGCATCCCAAAAGTCCATAAAGGGCTTGTAAATCCAAAATTCAGGCCCATTGTAGATGGAAAAAGGTCAAAACCCATTTTATTTGTAAATATCTAGACCAAATAATGCAGATTAGTTTGGGTTGTTTCAGTTACATCAGTAAAGACTCCTGGCAATTTATAAACAAGTTAACTGGGATAAAGTTAACATTGGACATGATTATGGTGACTACTGATATAGTCAATCTGTTCACAGTGATTCCACATGATACTGGTATCAATTGGTTGGAACAGCTTCATAAAACTAATAATTTTGCACATTATTGAATACACTATAAGAGTTAAGGAATGTGGAAACCCACATATTGGTGTATTGCTTTTAATAAGAATGAAAATGTTAATTGAATATTTGGGTGTGGGTATTTTAATGGCTGGGTTTGGGTGGGACATTGTTCTGAGGAAGTCTCTGTAATGGAGAAGAAAGCACTAAACAACTGTGAATAATGTGTGATTTTATTGGAAGTGTTCGACTCTTGCTGGCTTGAGTTTCCACTAGGACGGATAGCCCAGTACTAACCTAAAAACCTATGAATTTGCTTACTTTATCTTCATCCCATATAACAATTACTTCAATGCTTTACCATATAACATGTCATTTATATCATAAAATGTTTTATACAAATACTGTTAAGAAAAAATATTTTACTTAGTTACTTTTTTCTTTCTCCATCCCTTCAATTCCATCCCTTCAATTTCCTCCAAAACATTAATGACAAAGTGGGGCATATGTGTTTCAATCCCTGACAATTTTAACACAATCAACAAAAGACCAATCATTCAACTTTTTCTTGTAAAGCCATATCTCATAAATGTGATTGATGCTTTATTGTTTCACATTTATTCATTAATCTCAATGTTGTTGGGTCTTCTTTCTCTACATCACCATCCATCTCTCATCCCTACACTCTGGTTTAATTTCAAGGTAGTCCTGATTCTTCTAGTCAGCTCTTGTGCTTTTTTCTCTCTCTCATGCATTTTTCTTTGGAACATTGGAAAAGGTTTCACTAGCAAAATCTTTGCATAAGCTTTATCAAAAGAATGAGAAGCACCGTCCACTTCTGTTTGATGGTTCATCTTTTGTTTGATAAACATTTGTATTTCCTCTTTAGCATGTTCTACATCAAAAATTACTTTGATTGCCAAGGAAAAAAATTTTGTTATTTGAGTTAATTTACTACAATACTTAAACTATTTATTCAGGTCTGAAAAATTTTATTTATTTTTTTTCTCAAGATTAATGGAAGCCATGTCTTGAACTGCTTTTTGCTGAACAGCTAAGGGATTCTTCCCAGTCAGTGTTTTCAGTCCACCTTTTCTAGTTGATTTTCTTTAGGCTGTCTATATTTTCTTCTTTGCTAGCATTCACTCAGTGTACTTACTTGCTAGTAACTGAATTTGTAGAGTTTCTGGCTCTTATCTCAGAGTTTTTTTTTTAATACTGGCAGAGCTGAAGTCAAGTCTACTGATCAGTGTGCAGCCATCTTGGAAGTTCACTGAAAGATTTATGTTGATGTTTTACCTCCAAATTTCACTGTTGTTAGAAATGGATAAATTGTAGAGACAAACTCTATGAATTTATAGCTGTTTAAGTTCATTAGGATGATTGCAGACTGCAGACAGGAAAATCCAGTTACTATTGTGCAAATGCTTAGTAGGAAAGATTTATTTTGATTTAAATTTTATTTTTTACCCATGTCTTTTACTGTTATAATGAGATGTCACTGCAGGCATTAGCTACTACATGTGTTCACATGTATGGTAAAGGACATCCAGCATTTTATTGTGACTGGTACAGTAGGTCACAATGATGACTTTGTGAATTACTGCTCCTTCCACAAGGTTAGCTCAGTGTACTTTTAGTTGCATGTGTGATTTCCTCACAGAAGCTGACCTAAATTACTAATTGTTTTAATTTCTTTTAATTCAGTGGTAATTGATTTTCATTATTCCTTTCTCTTAGCATTCTTTACTCATCTGCAGCTGAAAATCGATTCTTTAAATGAGTATGCCATTAATGATTTGCTAAAGTACACGTTTCTTGTACAGTGTACTAAATGCTATGTACTGTATATGTAAAAGTAACACCTGATAACATTTTTCAACAGTGGGATGACTTACTCATTATTAGTTGTAAATCTAGATTTACAGATAATGATGATTGCATCTGTGCTGTTGGCACAGCTAGAAAAAATAATGTTGTATTACACTTACCGTAACTCTAGATGTTCGAGTAAATCAAAGTTGCAGTACTGATTCTTGGATCTTCCTGCCATGCAAAAGCCCCCAAATGGCCCCATTTCCAGAGACTTTACCCCTAGCTGGCAGACATCAAAAGATAGTGTCATCTAGGCTGTGATAGTCAGTCTAATGCCTGAGGACATGACCTTTTATTTGCCTGCGTTTTGAGAGAAAAGAAAAGTTCAAACCATTGACTAGAAGCAGGGGGAGGGAATGATGAGGAATAAAGGGTACCAGAACATAAAACCCAGGCATGGAGGAGGTCCTAGCAGATGAGGGATGACAGGATGGGAGTTTGTACTACAACACCAATCGACCTGAATACAAGTGTAACACAACTGTAGTATGTTCTCTGTAGTCAGTGTTGCAGCTATAGGTCGGGGTAGTCTGTTTGATGACTGCTGGCACAACAGATTCTTCAAGACAGCAGTAAGAAAACATACCCTAGCCTGGGAATACAGTGCTTAAATTGTAGTGTTTGGTAAAGGTGTGAGCAATGGTCCATGTAGCAGCCTCCAAGAATGCCTGAGTAGGGACACCTTTTAGGAAGGCAGTTGTGGTTGCCCTGTATCTCGTGAAGTGTGCCCCGACATAAGCTGGCGATGGCTTTTCATATAAGCATACCAGAAGGTAATACAGTTGGCTGTCCATTTTGAAATAGTCTGTTTGGAGTTGGGTCTACCTTCTTTCCCTTCTGCAAAGGCCACTAGCAGTTGTTTTGCTCTAGTTGGGAATTTTACTCTGTAAACATAACACCTGATCTGTCTGTACACATCCAAGAATGTAGGAATTGTTCAGTTTTATTTTCTGGGTTAGGGAAAACCAATGGCAGATCAATAGCTTGAGTCAAGGATAGTTCTGATACTACCCTTGGGCATAAAAGAGGGGTTTGTTCTGAGGATAACTCTGTCCCTGTGAGAAATAATGAAGGGTTATTTGCAAATCAGGGTTTATAGTTCTGAGATCTGCCTGGCTGAGGTGATTGCTATCAATATGGTGGTCTTCAGGTCAGTATCTTTAAAGGAGCAGAAGCTGCTGGCACAAAAGGTGGAAGGGTAAGTTTTTCTAATACATAGTTCAAGTCCCAAGAAGGGACAGGGTCAGGGTTTTCCTGGGAGGTTTTAGATGCATAACCCCTTTCAGGAACTGTTTCAGGTGGGAGTGAGAATAGATAGGGGGAACAGGGAGGACAGACAGACATGGCTGCAGTATGCACCTTATTACTGGAATAAGAAGGGCCCCAGCCAAATAATCCTGAAAGGTATTACACCACCAGGTTAATGCCCACCTGAAGAGGCACGATGCCTCTTACCAAGTAGAAAACCTTTTGCATTTAGATAAGTATGACTTTCTGGTAGCAGGTTTTCTGCTCTCTCTCAGGATAGACAATATTTCGGAAGAGTAATTTGCATTATTTGGAGTTATAAAACAATCCTCTGTGCTGTTAGTGTGTGTTCAGTTTTGGATGAATGCTAGACCCCATTAGCTGTGTGAGCAGATCTATTACCAGTGGAAGAGTGTAGTATCTCCCTTTGTTGAGGGTCAGCAGGAGGGAAATCAGAGCTGTCTTGGCTAGAAGGGGCTACAACTATCATTTTCAGCCTGCCTGACCTTACTTTTTGCAATACCCTGGGGTTCAAGGTTAATGGTGGAAAAAGGTATGTCCATTTGAAGGGTAAGGCATCCACCATCCATGTCTCTGTCTTGATGGATTGTGGAGCAGAACCTTTGTAGCTGTCTGTTCTGATGAAGGGCAGAGAGAGTTATATTGGGGGAGGTGGTCTCAATAGTGGTTGAGGTCCAGGAATATTTCTCTCTTTGGCATCTATTCATTGGGATCCAGCAGGTCCCTCCTCACTGGGTCTGCTATGGTGGTGTTCTGGCCAAGGATGTACAATGCTATTAGTGTCAGTTGCAGTTCTTGAGCAAAGAGCCAAATATTTATTGCCAGACTGCACAGGGGGTAGGAATGAGTTCCCTCTTGTTTATGGACCACATACTTGTACTGTTGTCTGTCCAAATCTGCAGTGTTCTTGGGTGCCAGATGCTTTGAAATACTTTCATAGCTAGAAACACTGACATCATTTCTTTACAGTTTATGTGCAATTTCCCTTGATCTAAGATCCAGATACCCCACACCCTCAGGGGGTCCTAATTGTGTTCCCCCAGGGTAGTGTCTTTCCACCAAAGTAGCTCCATTTGTAGGGAGGGAAGAAGAGTCATCAGGGTTTCCAGGGGTTGAGAATGTTCCCAAGTGTTTTTGGAACTGTTGGAGACTTCTCGTGTGCAGCTTTGCAAGGGGAACCATTAAGATTTAGGATGCCATGTATACCAAGGCCCTTAGTTATTCCCTTGCAGAGATGGTCTGCCTTAGAAGTAGGCTGTGTATGTAGTTTTTCAGGAAAACAAAACAGTGCAAAAAACTTCTCTGTGTGGAAGATTTTCAGTCCATATATTTCTAGTTAATCACTGTATATAATCAGATCAGACAATAGTAGTAGAAGTAGCGAACGTAAACTCGTCAAGTCAAAAAGTAGTAATAGAAAATATATAATTCTACAGTATTACTAAGTATTCTAAAGTAATCCAAGCAAGGCAGGCAGTCTGTTTCCAGTCGAAAATCCTTTATTAAGTACACAGGCAAGCGATCCAAGTAAAACAAAAATAGAGTAATAATTTCCTCACAAGCTTTCTAAATATATATATATATATATACTTTTTATCAGGCATGGGAGTGGTTTATTGTGCTGTAAAACAAAGTGTTATTGGTACACATGTTAAATTCACATCCCTTCCCCCATCAGTGTGACATTCGAGCTGGTCCTGCCCTACCTAGTAGCTGTCATAATAATATATAGCCTTAATGTACTTTAATGGTACATCTTATTTAACCAAATTATTAAGTAGATTATTAAGTCTGTGATTTTATATACAAGGCTGGAAATATATAAACCTTAGTTCATTTTGCGATCAAAAATTATATATAAATATATACATATACATTTTGCATGTAAAAATCAGTTTCTATTTTCATAACCTATTGTTAACAAAGATCGCTTTCGTCCTTCTAGACTTCTTCAGGTCTGTGTACAAGAACCCTAAAAACCTATATAATTGTATAATTAGTTAGTATTGTTATTACCATCATTTTGAATAAAGTTGAAAAATAAATAAATAAATAAATACATATATGTATGATGATGGAAACAAAAATATACACTTAAATTTCAAATGATTTAAAATGGTATTTAAAACCAATTTGTAGAAAAAAAATAAAATAAAATACAATTAGTCATATAAACAATGTGGCAATTTTCTAAGTTCCAGTGCACTTTTAATTGAACAGTAGTAGTTTAGTCCAGGCTTTCTAAAAGAGTTTAGCTTTAATTGCCACATAAGTTCATGTTTCTCCTGAATATTCGGGATGTCTCCTTCAAGATCACCCATGTCTATGCAATCCAGGATCTGGAACGTAAAACCTGTGTGTCTTTTATGAAGAGAAAGGTGTTTGGCTAGTGCCATATTTTTACATCCAGAGCGGATTTATGACAGATGACATGAAATCCTTTGCTTGAGTTTATTTACAGTCTTGCCCACATAGAATGCATCACATTCATTGCACTGTGCCCTGTAAATTACTTTTTTAGTGTTACAGTCACCCCCTGCACTGGTTTTAATGATCTTTAAATAAGGGCAATAAAATCTTTCACCTTGCTCTTTAAATATACAAAATGTACAATTAGTTTCACATCTTTTAGTGCTTTTCTCACATGGTCTAAGTTTAAATTCAACAAAACTTCTAATATTCCTGGCCTTCCTATAAACAAATGATGGGGCTTCACCTAAGATGTTAATCAGAAAAGGGTTTCTTGTGGCAATGTCCCAGTTTTCTTCAATAATATTTTTGATACTGTGATAATCCAAAGTGTATGTCAGGATGCAGCTATTTTTGCATTTGTTATTCTCTGTGGAATTACTTAACATTTTTCTACTGGGGAGGTTGAGTGAAGGTGCTTCAGTCCTTTTCAGTTCTATAATGGGTTCCAGGATGTTTTTTAACATCTGACTTTCATAGCCTCTCACTAGAAAATCATTCTCTAAGGTTGTTCAGGTTTCTCAAAAATGGTTCCATCTCTGTGGTAATTCGAGCTAATCTATAGCCTTGGGATTTTACTACATTATATTTGTTTTTTGTAGGATGTAGACTTTTACTGTGGAGTAATAAGTTAACCCTCGTTGGTTTTCTGAATAGATCAGTGGTGATTCTGTTATTGTTCTTGTCCTTGGAAATCTGCATATCTAAGAAAGTGGTTGAAGTACTGCTATGGGAAGAGGTAAACTTCAGGAAGGGGATTGTTTGATTGAGGTAAGTGATAAAATCTCCAAGCTGCAAGGTGTCACCTTCCCGCACAATAAAGACATTGTCAATAAAAAGTACAGTTTTGTACCTACCATAAATGTAGATGTCCGATAGGTATGCAACTGCAGTCCTGACATATGGGTTGTCCTGCCTCAGGCAGCCCTTCGGTCGGCTGGATTCTAAAGTCTGGGTCCGGCGTCAGCTGATGTCACCCTTTCCCCGACGTCAGAGCGCCTGGGGTATAAAAACGTCAGTCGACACCATCTTCTTCAGTGTTTCTTGCCCCAGATGCCAGGTGCCCTCTAAGGAAGGCTAAATTTTGAAAAATAGAGAAAAAATTCCAGACAAGTACAACAGCATAAAAACAAATACACCATAAAAGATTACCCCAGGTAGCTAAAATGAGGGGTAGAAACCCAAAAGTATACCACAGAGGGGTAGGTGGGAGGGAAAATCTGACTCCAGTTGCATACCTATCGGACATCTACATTTATGGTAGGTACAAAACTGTACTATGTCCTTCAAGGATGCAACTGCAGTCCTGACATATGGGTTGAATACCATAGCCAACCTGGGGGTGGTAGGCACTAAGACAAAGATGGTGTAGCTAAAATGCCCTGCAGGACTGCAGAGGCAAATCCTGCTCTGGACCTGGAGTATAAAGGCAGGTTGTAATGTTTGGAAAATGTATGCATGGAGCTCCATGTAGCAGCTTCTAAAATGTCCTTTGTTGCCACTCCTCTTAAAAAGGCTGTGGAGGTGGCTGTAGCTCTGGTGGAATGTGGCCTGATGTCAGCTGGCACAGTTTTTCCACGAAAAGAGTAGCAGAATCAAATGCAATTTCCAATCCATTTAGAAATTGTCTGTTTGGAAATTGCTTTTCCCTGCAATCCAGCAGCGAAAGCTACAAAAAGCTGGTCAGATTTTCTGAAAGACTTTGTTCTGTCCAAGTAGTAGCGCAACTGTCTGTGTATGTCCAAGGTGTGCAGAAGTCTCTCTCCTTTATTTTGAGGATTGGGAAAGAAGGTAGGCAGGTGAATAGCTTGATTCAGGGACACCCTGGATACCACCTTTGGCATGAATGACGGATTGGTTCTCAAAGAAACTCTGTCCTGGTGAAAAATGAGAAATGGTTGTGTTGCCATAAGGGCCTGTAGCTCAGAGACTCTTCTTGCTGAGGTTACTGCCAGAAGGAAGGCTGTCTTCCAAGACAGAAATTGCAACTCTGAAGATGCTGCTGGTTCAAAGGGAGGAAGAGTTAATTTTTCCAGCATGAAGTTGAGGTCCCATGCAGGCACTGGTGGTTTCCTTGGAGGGTTGATGTTCTTTATACCTCTTAGAAACTGTCTTAGCAATGGGTGAGAAAATACAGGTGGATCAGTGTTATATTTGGCAGATATTGCTGAAGCATGTATTTTTATGGAAGAATATGAAAGGCCATTGTGGAGCATTTCGGCCAAGTATTCCAGGATCTGTGGAATGCTCATCACTGATGGGTCTTGACCCTATTTGCTGTTCCAGATAAGAAATCTCTTCCATTTTGCTGAGTATGTTTTTCTAGTGGAAGGCCTGCGCGCCTCCAGGATGATATCTTTTACCCTTTTGGAAAGTGTATCCTGAGTAATAGTCATGGAATCTTCCAAGCTGTCAGCTTCAATGTTTTCAAGCTGGGGTGTAGTGTCCTGTAATTGTGCTGTGTCAGAAGAAGTGGCCATTGAGGAAGGAGCCACGGATTGGTGTGTGTCATCCGTAGCAGTGGGTACCAGTGTTGTCTTGGCCAGTCTGGAGCTATCAATATGACTTTCGGTTGCTCTGTCTTGATCTTTAGTAACACCTTGGTCATCAAAGGAAGAGGTGGGAAGGCATATAGTGTTAGAGAGTTCCAACTGAAGGAGAGAGCGTCCACCTTCCATGCTTGAGGATGGTATGTCCTTGTGCAAAACTTTTTCAGATGGTGATTGAAGTGGGAGGCAAAAAGATCTATATCTGGCCTTCCCCATGCTTGAGCTATTTGTAAGAAAATGTCTGGATGCAACATCCATTCGTGTGGATCCATGATGTTTCTGCTTAGGCTGTCCGCCAGAACATTGTCCTTCCCTGGTACAAACTGTGATTGTAGCTCTATCTTCAATTGTAGGGAAATATCCCAGAGATTCATTGCCAGTCTGCAAAGAGGGTAGGAATGGGTACCTCCTTGCTTGTTTATGTACCACATAACTGTGGTATTGTCTGTCTTTATTAGTAGATGGCCCTGATGCATGAACTTTTCGAAGGCCTTGATTGCATGTATCACTGCCAGCATTTCTTTTTGGTTGACATGCAGGTGCTTTTCTTTTTGTGTCCATTGTCCTTGAATGCATCTGCCCTCCATGTGCGCCCCCCATCCATGGTCTGAAGCATCTGTTGTTATGGTTTGACTTGTATGAGGCTTGCTGAAAGGCAGACCTTTGTTTATCTGGCTTGCTTGAGCCCACCACAGAAATTCCTTTTGAAGGCATGGAATGAGTGGGATCAATGTTTCCAGGCTGTGGCTGTGCTGAGACCATAGACTTTTTAGATACCATTGTAGTTTCCTCATATGCAGCCTTGCATGTGGAATCAGAAGAATGCAAGATGCCATGAAACCCAGGGTCTGCAGGATTTTCCTTGCAGTCATCTAGGTGTGTGTTGCCAATCTTCTGAAGTATTCTGGTAATTGTTTTTGTTTTTCTTTTGTCAGAAACGCCATCTGGGTGTTTGTGTCCAGTGTAGCACCCAGGAAAGGTATATGTTGGGATGGTACGAGACTTGATTTCTGAATATTGACTGTGTATCCCAAGGCCTGCAGTAGGTGAATGACATAGTCCAAGTTTTTTAACAAGGCTTGTTGGCTGTCCGCTTGTATAAGGCAGTCGTCCAGGTAAGGGTATATTTGTATCCCCTGAAGTCTGCAATGTGCAATTACTGATGCCAGGCATTTCGTGAACACTCTGGGCGCAGTAGATAAGCCAAAGGGCAATGCTGAGAATTGATGATGCTCTGAGCCTGCAAGAAATCTGAGGTATCTTCTGCAACTTTGTCTGATTGGGACATGCAGGTATGCCTCCTTGAGGTCCAGAGTTACCAGCCAAGACCCCTTGCCCAGCATGGGAAGGAGTTGCTGTAAAGTCAGCATTTTGAATTTTGGCACAATAAGGTAAGTATTCAGTGCGGACAAGTCCAGAATGGGTCTCCATTGATTTTCTTTTCTTGGAACAAGGAACAGTCTTGAATAAAATCCTTGGCCTTGTTCTGCAGAAGGAACCTTTTCTGTTGCTCTTATTTGAAGTAGGTTTGTTATTTGTTTGAGTGCCTCTGCCCTTTGATTTGGTGGCAGGTTTGGTCTGCCATGTCTTGTTGGCAGTGTATGAAAATGGAATCTGTATCCTTTGTCTATTATCTCCAGTATCCATTTGTCCTTTGTAATATTGTGCCAATTTTGTGAGAATAAAGGTAATTTTCCGCCCAAAGGTGCTTCTAATTGAGCCCTGGATGGCGGAGTCAAAGTCAAGTCATTGAGATTGTCCTGGCAGAGCAGTGGAAGGTCCTGCCCCACCTCTCTGGTTCGGAGGCTGCCATTGACGTCCTCTGTAGGAGCCTCGAGTTTGCCCTCTACCTCTGCCACGTCTGTTTTTGCCTCTTTGAAATTTGTCTGTGTCAGGAAAGGACCAATGCTTAGAAGGCCAATTCCTGCTGAATCTTGGAGGGTGTACCTGGAGGAAATCTTTGACTGTTTGCACTGATTTTGCCTTTTCCTCTATTTTCTTTAAAACCTCTTGTGCAGTAGCACCAAATAGCTTATGTTTCTCTAGTGGTGCGTCCAAAAGCTTAATTTTCACATGGTCTGGCAATGTTTGTTCCTTTAACCAAGCATGTCTGCGTATGACCGCACCTGTCATTGCTGCTCTACATGAAGCTTCCAATGCATCATATCCACACTGAAGGAAATGGCTGCTAACCTGCTTAGTATTATGAACCAATTCCTGTAACCCCTTTCTATCTAATGGTTCAGGGGAAGCCAGTTTCTTTTGCAAGTCATCCAACATGTATTCCTGATACTGAATCATATGAAAATGACAATTTAATGCTCGCATAGAAAGGGTGGAAGATGTATATACTTTCTTACCCCCACCTTTCTAAAGCCCTAGAATCTCTTTCCGAAGGGAGTGGGTTCTTAGCAGTAGTGGAGGAAACCCCTTTAGGCCCCTGAGAAATAGTTTCAGGGTCAGCAGTATGGCCCTTGTACAGAAATTGATGTGTGTCTGGGACCCTGTAGTACCTGTCTGGCTTGACAGGAGCAGGGGGCCGGAGTCGGGGGAAACACTAGATTCTAAGTACACATCATCTAAAACATTTAAAACTGGGGGGAATAGCTAAGGGTCTATGCTGAGGTAGCTTTAAAAATTCCCTTAACCTTTTCCTAGAATCTGAGTATTCTTGGCCTTGCCATTTGAAGTGTTCCCTCATGGAATGAAGCGTTTCCCCAAGGAAAACTCCTCAGGAGGAGAAGCAGAGGGAATAGATTCCTCCGCATCAGAATCCTCGTAGGCCGGGAAGGCCTCCTCCTGGTAGTCTGAATGTGCAGAATCACCTGAGGCTTCATCGGAGGACTGGGAGTCTACTTGCTCAACCCTAGGCCTCTTGTCAGAAGGTGGCTGAGAGCCTCTATCTGGATGAGGCTGTGAACCCCTAATTAAAGAAATAAGATCCTCAGCTAAACTTAAAATTTGAGACCCAAAAGTGGATCCCAGAGAAACAGATCTTGGAGGGAGAGACTTAGCCTGTTTGGCAGCCTTAGCACGTGTGTAGGCCTTAATGGACATAGACACTGGAGGCCTGGCAGCCCCACATGCTGGAGTAGTCTTATCCACAGAAATGGTGTCAGAAATATCCTGGGCTACGGTCTCAGAGGGGAGAACAGGAACCGGCACCGAGCTGGCTTCAGGTACCGAAGTAACCGGTAGAGCGGTGTCGTCGGTCTGTAGCGGTTGTGAAACCGGCTCAGAAGAGACCAAGACACTCGCGGTAGGCCTAAGCGTGGTGTCGGCCGAGACCACGGACCGCGGGTGTCGGTCCTTATCCTTCCGTTTTTTAGGTAAATGTGCTGTCGGAAGCTCCGACGGCATGATATAACAGATATCTTCTCCAAAATAATTCTGTGCAAACTCTGACCGACGCCTAAGAGTGCGTTTATTGAAAGAGGCACAAGCTGCACAGGCTGAGACGTTGTGTTCTGGGCCTAGGCAGGGTAAGCAGTAAGAGTGGAAATCCTTATGAGGTATTTGTTTCCCACAAGTTAAACAATTATTAACTTTTTCACTTTTATCTGACTTTGGCTGAGGCAAGAAAAGGTCCCCAATGGGGTACTTAGCTTTTTTGAAGACTTCAGTAGCAGAAAACACAGGAGATGGTCGACCGGCACTTGCGAACTGCTTCTGCTTCGGGCGCCACGCGGCAAGAAAGACTGAAGAAGATGGCGTCGGCTGACGTTTTT
The DNA here is from genome assembly GCF_019279795.1 of Protopterus annectens. Taxonomy (NCBI): domain Eukaryota; kingdom Metazoa; phylum Chordata; order Ceratodontiformes; family Protopteridae; genus Protopterus; species Protopterus annectens. Next base: position 349,401,704 of record NC_056751.1, read on the forward strand.
TATACCCCAGGCGCTCTGACATCGGGGAAAGGGTGACATCAGCCGATGCCGGACCCAGACTTTGGAATCCGGCCGACCGAAGGGCTACCTGAGGCAGGACAACCCATATGTCAGGACTGCAGTTGCATCCTTGAAGGACATCATAAATAGCATGTGATATGCTGCATGTAGTCTGGGTTGTTTAACACAAAGTCCTCCTCCCATTTGCCCAGGGCTATGTTAGCTATGCTGGGAGCCATGGCAGCCCCCATTGCTATACCAGTTTTTTGTTTGTAGTGTTTGCCATTGAAAGTAAAGAAATTGAAGTCCAGTACAAGGTTAATGAGCTTGCTGAACTTTTGCAGTTGTGCCTGTGTACCCTGATTATGTTTCTTAAAAGACTCCATAGCTGCTGTTATACAGTAATTGTGAGGGAGCACTGTGTACAAGGATTCCACATCAATAGTTACCAAAATACTGTCAGCTTCCACTGTAATGTTTTTTTACTTTCTTCAAAAAATCCATTGCATCTCTTATGTATGACTTATTCTTTTCTGCTAGAGGTTTCAGCAAGTAATCAAGGTAAATGGCTGTGGCTTCAATAAGGGAACCTCCACTTGCTACCACCGGTCTATAAGGTGGGTCTTCTCTGTTCTTGTGTGGCTTTTGTATTCCAAAAAAGTAAGGTAAACGTGGGCATGGGCTCCATAAATAATTATAAAGATTTTCAGTGATGTGAATTTAACATGTGTACCAATAACACTTTGTTTTACAGCACAATAAACCACTCCCATGCCTGATAAAAAGTATATATATATATTTAGAAAGCTTGTGAGGAAATTATTACTCTAATTTTGTTTTACTTGGATCGCTTGTCTGTGTACTTAATAAAGGATTTTCGACTGGAAACAGACTGCCTGCCTTGCTTGGATTACTTTCGAATACTTAGTAATGCTGTAGAATTATATATTTTCTATTATTACTTTTTGACTTGAGTTTACGTTCGCTACTTCTACTACTATTGTCTGATCTGATTATATACAGTGATTAACTAGAAATATATGGACTGAAAATCTTCCACACAGAGAGGTTTCTTACACTGTTTTGTTTTTAGACCCACTACACTTCAGTGGGTTGTTTTGAGACTTCGGGGATACAACGGAGATTACTTGTTTTTTGTTGGTACTTTGGTTTCTGAGACCAAGGTTTTTGTTCCGTTAAAGGATCCTTGAATCAGTGTGGAATTCCAGCATTTTAAGACATGGATAATGACAGGCTAAAAGATTTACTAACTGTACCTATCTGGAATGATACAGAAGCAGATCAGATACAAACGGATACAGAAAATGGACAGGGAAGAATGGGCCTAGAAAATATGAATTCAGAGACTTTTTCTAAACTAGAAAAGCAACTGAAACGCATGCAGGGTCTCTACTGGGAACACATTTATTTACAACAAAGCATAGATAAGAAGAGACTACCCTGGGACTTAGATTGAACAAAAGACCAATGTGGAAAAATATGGATGATTCACTTTCTAAGGAATGGGAAGATATTTTAGAGGATGCCAGCTACAAACTTATTCATCTGCTAGTAAGGAACAACCTTAGTGTGCAGGAAGCTACAAAGGCTGACATCACATCTTTAAAAACAACATTGGAAAATGAGAACCACAATAACCTAGATGCTAAATTTGAGCTACTTAAAGAAAGAGTGAAAGGATATGAGCAGTCCATTAAAGAAAGATTAATAAAATGAAATGAGATCAACTGGACAAAGATGATCCTGGGAGACTTACTAGGAGGTAGAATAATAATATCAACAACAACAGGAGAACCATCAACAGACAAGATTTTAGTTATTACAGGGGATATAAGGGAAAATATAACCGTGCCAGCAGACCTCAAAGGGATTTTCCCAGGGGAGATCCTCGCACAAAACCAGACAGAGGCACAATACAGGACCACCAGGATACTGCCACTCCAACATCTCATTCCCCACAATCCCAATCCCCTCTGGCTATCAACACTCTGCATAAGCCTTTGACATCACAGAAGGATCAGGACAGGAACATAAGCCACAGCGGCAACCAGAACTGACAGAGAGTTCTACAGGACAAATTACAGGACTACCAGGACAACTGGGACCACAGACAATCCAGCTACCAGGAGCAGCAACACCATCACAGAGACCAGTTTCTTCAGGAAGACCAATATTGACAGCACAGACATCAACCACCACACCATTACCAAAGCCAGTACCAGAACAAGAACGACGACCACCACCAGAGCCCCAGAGCTTGACCCTCTTACCAGGTCCCCCCATACCACAGCAAGGAATACTACTACAACCCACTGAGATTCCAGAAAGCAGAGGAGGAATTCCAGATGTCTTATACTCTATCCACAAACTCCCAGGGAGACAGGAAAACCAAACAGTGGACAGGGGTGAGGGAAATACAATACCTGGGCAATCCCGACTGGAACCCCGACTACAACCCAGGTCCCAGGCTCAGACAGAGGAAACAGCCACAATAACAGGTACAATAACAACAACAACAGGTACCACAATAATAGGTGCTCCACTTATCTGGAACCACTCTGTTAAAGCAGTGACTGAAGAGGAAAAAAGTGTGTTGTCCAAAGGACTTACTTTTGTACCAAGCTGCAGGAGTGAGGTTGCTCAAGTACTCATAGACCTTAAAATGTTTGTGAGGAAGCTCAACTTAAGGGTACAGTTTCATGGCAAAAGTAATGACACTGAAAATAAGCCTATTGATGAAACTATAAAAAGGCCTAGCAGCTATTGTCCACCACTACATCAAACACTAGCTGCTTTCGAAGTGAAATGAGAGATGGATATCAGGAAACTACTTAAAAAACCTCCAAAGAAAAAAACTTTATAACTTAACACAGGGAGAAAGAAAAGCATTGCTTGAGCTAGGCAATGATAAATCCAGGCGTGTAATGAAGGCAGACAAGGGAGGAGGTATACTTATGACTGATACCACTAGCTACAACCAAAAGATAGAGAACATGCTGGAGGATAACAGATTTTATGAGTTATTTACTATGGATGACATAAAAAGAGCATATGATTTATGGAACACTAATCTCACCACATTATGGGAAGAAAAACATATCACTGAAAATCTTTATAATTATTTATGGAGCCCATGCCCACGTTTACCTTACTTTTTTGGAATACCAAAGCCACACAAGAACAGAGAAGACCCACCTTATATACCGGTGGTAGCAAGTGGAGGTTCCCTTACTGAAGCCACAGCCATTTACCTTGATTACTTGCTGAAACCTCTAGCAGAAAAGAATAAGTCATGCATAAGAGATTCAATGGATTTTTTGAAGAAAATAAAAAACATTACAGTGGAAGCTGACAGTATTTTGGTAACTATTGATGTGGAATCCTTGTACACAGTGCTCCCTCACAATTACTGTATAACAGCAGCTATGGAGTCTTTTAAGAAACATAATCAGGGTACACAGGCACAACTGCAAAAGTTAAGCAAGCTCATTAACCTTGTACTGGACTTCAATTTCTTTACTTTCAATTGCAAACACTACAAACAAAAAACTGGTATAGCAATGGGGGCTGCCATGGCTCCCAGCATAGCTAACATAGCCCTGGGCAAATGGGAGGAGGACTTTGTGTTAAACAACCCAGACTACATGCAGCATATCACATGCTATTTACGTTTTATTGACGATGTCTTTATTGTGTGGGAAGGTGTCACCTTGCAGCTTGGTGATTTTATCACTTACCTCAATCAAACAATCCCCTTCCTGAAGTTTACCTCTTCCCATAGCTGTACTTCAACCACTTTCTTAGATATGCAGATTTCCAAGGACAAGAACAATAACAGAATCACCACTGATCTATTCAGAAAACCAACGAGGGTTAACTTATTACTCCACAGTAAAAGTCTACATCCTACAAAAAACAAATATAATGTAGTGAAATCCCAAGGCTATAGATTAGCTCGAATTACCACAGAGATGGAACCATTTTTGAGAAACCTGAACAACTTAGAGAATGATTTTCTAGTGAGAGGCTATGAAAGTCAGATGTTAAAAAACATCCTGGAACCCATTATAGAACTGAAAAGGACTGAAGCACCTTCACTCAACCTCCCCAGTAGAAAAATGTTAAGTAATTCCACAGAGAATAACAAATGCAAAAATAGCTGCATACTGACATACACTTTGGATTATCACAGTATCAAAAATATTATTGAAGAAAACGGGGACATTGCCACAAGAAACCCTTTTCTGATTAACATCTTAGGTGAAGCCCCATCATTTGTTTATAGGAAGGCCAGGAATATTAGAAGTTTTGTTGAATTTAAACTTAGACCATGTGAGAAAAGCACTAAAAGATGTGAAACTAATTGTACATTTTGTATATTTATACAGCAAGGTGATAGTTTTTATTGCCCTTATTTAAAGAAGATCATTAAAACCAGTGCAGGGGGCGACTGTAACACTAAAAAGGTAATTTACAGGGCACAGTGCAATGAATGTGATGCATTCTATGTGGGCAAGACTGTAAATAAACTCAAGCATTTCATGTCATCTGTCAGAAATCCGCTCTGGATGTAAAAATAATGCACTAGCCAAACACCTTTCTCTTCTTAAAAGACACACAGGTTTTAAGTTCCACATCCTGGATTGCATAGGCATGGGTGATCTTGAAGGAGACATCCCGAATATTCTGGAGAAACATGAACTTATGTGGCAATTAAAGCTAAACTCTTTTAGAACGCCTAGACTAAACTATTACTGTTCAATTAAAAGTACACTGGAACTTAGAAAATTGCCACATTCTTTACATGACTAATTGTATTTTATTTTATTTTTTTTCTACAAATTGGTTTTAAATACCATTTTAAATCATTTGAAATTTAAGTGTATATTTTGTTTCCATCATCATACATATATATATATATATATATATATATATATTTTTTTTTTTTTTTTCAACTTTATTCAAAATGATGGTAATAACAATACTAACTAATTATACAATTATATAGGTTTTTAGGGTTCTTGTACACAAACCTGAAGAAGTCTAGAAGGACGAAAGTGATCTTTGTTAACAATAGATTATGAAAATAGAAACTGATTTTTACATGCAAAATGTATATGTATATATTTATATATAATTTTTGATCGCAAAATGAACTAAGGTTTATATATTTCCAGCCATGTAGTATATTGCCTTGTATATAAAATCACAGACTTAATAATTTGGTTAAATAAGATGTACCATTAAAGTACATTAGGGCTATATATTATTATTATGACAGCTACTAGGTAGGGCAGGACCAGCTCGAATGCACACTGATGGGGGAAGGGATGTGAATTTAACATGTGTACCAATAACACTTTGTTTTACAGCACAATAAACCACTCCCATGCCTGATAAAAAGTATATATATATTTAGAAAGCTTGTGAGGAAATTATTACTCTATTTTTGTTTTACTTGGATCGCTTGTCTGTGTACTTAATAAAGGATTTTCGACTGGAAACAGACTGCCTGCCTTGCTTGGATTACTTTCGAATACTTAGTAATGCTGTAGAATTATATATTTTCTATTATTACTTTTTGACTTGACGAGTTTACGTTCGCTACTTCTACTACTATTGTCTGATCTGATTATATACAGTGATTAACTAGAAATATATGGACTGAAAATCTTCCACACAGAGAAGTTTCTTACACTGTTTTGTTTTTAGACCCACTACACTTTAGTGGGTTGTTTTGAGACTTCTGGGATACAACGGAGATTACTTGTTTTTCAGGAAAGAAACCTTGTTGTGGGCTAGGAAGGTCATGAGTGAGACCTACCTTCTAGAAGCAGTCCGTGGTATCTTGCAGGGCTGTTTGAAGTTCCAGGATGGATTTTCCCTAGATGAGGCAGTTGTTCAGGTAAAAAGAGATGTGAACCCCTAAGGTTCTGTGATCGGCTATAACTGGCACTGGACATTTGGTGAAAACTCGTGAGAGAAGTGAATAAGCCAAATGGTAAATCACAGAATTGTTAGTGTAATCCTGCTCCCACAAAACAAAGATATCTCCTGTCCACTTTTACTATACAAACATGAAGGCACACATCATTCAGTTCTAAAGTAACATAAGCCCCTTGAAAGCTCATGAGTAGCAGTTTGTGTAGAGTTAACATCTTGAAATTGGGAATATGCAGAAACTTGTTTAACTTTGACAAGTCTAAGATTGGTCTCCAGGTGTCTTCCTTTCTTGGGACTACAGTAACACCCTGTGCCCTTCTCCCCTGCAGGGACTGGTTGGATTGATCCTTGCTGAAGAAGTTCCAGTAAGATGGGGAGGGAGAAGACCCTCCTGGTCTTTTGGGGGATTTTGCATGCCTAAGAAGAGGGGACTTTTCCTGAACTGAATGGAGTAGCATTTTTCTATTATACTTAGGACCCACTGGTCCTGGTGATGAGTTTCCACCGCTGTAGGAAGGAAAGCATTAAGCCTCCCTGCTAGACAGAGGGAGGATAGAGTGCATTTGGGGATGAGGTGTGCCATGCATAATCACAGCTGCTTTCTGGGGGAATATGGTTCTTTGATCCCCTTGGTCTAGGGTATTGCTCAGGTTGCCATCTTTTAGTCTGTCTTGGCTTGGGGAGGATTCCCTCTTTCCTTTTCTTGGAGGTAGAAGCCAAGATTTAGAGGGGTAATTCCTGTTACATCTAGGTATGCGAGACAAAATTATTTTACAGTTTTGACTTGTTTACTGTTTTTGGCCAATTTCTCAAAGACTTTATCTGCAGAGGGACCAAAGAGGACCTCCTTTTCCAGTGGGGCATCTAGAGGTTTGGCCTTTACTTGCTCTGAGAGTGGCCAAGTCCTCAGACAGGCATGTTTATGAATGACAGAACCCATAGCAGCTGCTCTACATGATGCATTCACTGCATCACAGCCACATTTCAGTGAATGGCTATATACCTAAAGTACTGACCTAGCTGTCTCCTGTATGTCTCTGTAGGACCTTGTCTGTAATGTCCTCTGCCTTAGCAATGATTTCTTCTTGTAAGGACTCCAAGTACTTTAACATATGGAATTGGCAGTTAAGAGCCCTCATAATGGGGGTAGCAGATGTGTTGGTCTTTTTGACAAATCTAACAGTCTGCTTTCTCTGTTATTAGGTAAAGGGCATCTAGCCGAGTCCTTAGGGACACCCTTGGTGCATTCAGTAGACACCATTGAGGGAATTTGTTTCTGGTCTCTTGTAGAGGTGCTTGAGGGTGTAGAACATTCTAAAAAAGCAATTTGGCTTTCTAGGGGCAGGTGGCAGGGAGTCATGGTGCATAGAGATATCAAAGACATCATCTAGAACCACATCAACTAGGAGAACAGCCAGTGGATTGCGAGAAGGCAGGCGTAGAAGTTCTCTGTAATGTATTTGGGCCTGAGAAAATTATTTGCAGTACCAATTAAATGCCTCCTTCATCATGTGCAAGGTATCACCAAAGTATAAATCCTCAGGGGGAGAAGCAGGAGAGAGGGTGTCATCTGAGTCAGTGAAAAGATTGACAGAGGTATGTTCAGCACAAGACAACTCTTCCTCATCTTTGGAAGTGAAGTCCTGCTGAACAGAAACATCCCTTCTTGTATCAGGAAACGTTTCAGAGAGAGAGAAATGCCTATGGCTAATTTGGCTTCCTGGAGTTCATAAAAGTCATGAAGTCCTGGGAATTTTGAAACAGGTTCCATTCCTCAACCTAGGTTGAAGCAGCTGAAGACTAGGTCAATAGCTGGAGAAAGCTACCAGGTCTCTCTGGTTTGGGTATCTGAGGTTTTGAAACCAAAGTCTCAGTATGTGGTTGGGCAACCTTCATTTGGTTCCATGAATGTTTGTGCACACCCAAAAGAAGTAAATCTATCTCCTTTGCTAACCAACACTTGAAAATTGGAAACTGAAGCCTGGTGAGTAGCTTCAGACCCAACCGATGTTGGTGCTGGTGTTGAAGTAGTCATAACATTATGGCCTGCTGTCATGGTAGCCTCCCAAGGCGTCATGCCAGAGGGCTTGTGCCTAGTGGTTGTTTGACAAGGGGGGATGCTAAGGCACCTCACCTGATTCATTGGCTAACCTGACTGTAGCTGTATAAGGTTCACAGTCCTCCTCATTTTCTTATCTCTGTGTTTCTTGGACAAGGAACCAATTGAAGCAGAGGCTTGTGAAGAAGCAGATGGAGCTAGGTTCAAGAACTTCATGTGGGCTGCAAAGACTTTGGCCCTACACTTGAGTTTTTGAGCACAACCTGATAGCTACAATGTGCTGAGGTCCCAAACAAAAGGAATGGAAATCTTTATGTGGATTTGCCTTCCACCCTTCAAGCAGTTATTGACCCATTTAAACATTAATTAGAGAAAAATTTTCCCCAATGGGATACATACCTAGAAAGAGTTTGTATGAAACTCTGGAAAAAAAAATATGAGCCGCCCAATGGACTGTGAATATTAAAGTAGCACATCACATTGCACAGCTAGAAAGAACTCAATTTAGTGCCAATGGACAAAACTCTTATACACTGACATCGGTACTCAGGTGTCCCTCAACTAAGGATAATATAAAGACTCTGGGATTGGGCCAGTTGCAGGCATCTGCATTGCAGGAAGACCCAAGAATCAGTACAGTACTGCAACATTGACTACAAAGAACATATGTTATTACATATGCTAAAGATTGGGCTAAGGAGATAAAAAGAAGTTATGTACTCACCATAATATTCCATGTTTGTTGTCCAGTATCTCACCTTCATTCTTGCTGGTTGGGTTTGGAGGCAAAACTCAGCCCTGACTTGGCCTATACTAAAGCTCGAGAGCTACTACTGGCTCGAGGCTGAGTCCTATCCCATGGTGCTTAGTGGCTGTTCCCCAGATCTTGTTTGAGGAGGAAAGGTTTCTATAATATATTCAACATCCAAAAGGATATCTGAAACATATTGTCATAAAAATTAATAAGAAAGGGCAAGAAGGGAATCAGACCTTATCTGACACTTTCTGAGAAATTTCCTCTAGATCCTCCAGGAGGGGGATGGCTGGGAGGGACACCAGACTGAAGGTGAGATACTGGATAACAAACATGGAACATTATGGTGAGTACATAACTTCATTATGTTATGTTGTCCCATCTCGCCTTCATTCTTGCTGGTTGGGACAGAGTCTCCAAGACCTTCTTCTTGGGTGGCTGAAAGGAATAAACTCTTTAGGACAGTGGAACCAAAGGATGCCCTGTTCCGGGAGGCCACATCTGCTTTGTAATGAGTAATAATGGTATGAGGGTTAACCCATGTAGCAGCAGCACAAATTGAATCCAATGGAAGTCTGGATTGAAAGGCAATGGAAGTAGATACTGCTCTAGTTGAATTCTATATTTTGGTTTAAATTCGCTTGAGAACAAACTTTTGGGAAGAAGGAAGGATTTGTTCTGAGGGAAACTCTATCTTTGTGGAAGAACAAATAAGATGAATGGGTAGACAAGACATAACTCTGATACTCTCCTGGCTGAATTAATTGCTGCAGATGAGCCATGACTACTGCCATGCATTTGGTAAACACCCTGGGGCTGTGGTAAGTCCATAGGGCACAGCTCTGAACTAGTAATGACTGGCTCCCAGGCAGAAGCATAGAAATCTTCTTGCAAGCCTGTCCATCTTTATGTGGTAGTACACATCCTGAAGATCTAAAGAGCACATCCAATTGTCTTTTCCCAGAAACAGGAGTATAGCCTGCAGTGTTACCTTCCGGAACTTTGACTTTTTCACTGACTTGTTTAGTCTGCTAAGATCCAATATGGGTTTCCAGTCCCCTGTCTTTTTTGGAACTAAAAAGAACCTTGAGTAAATTCCAGATCCTAGTTGGTCTGCGGGGACTTCTTGGATGACTGTCTTTTCTAGCAACATTTGGATTTCTAGTGTTGCTTGATCCCTTTGACTGGGTGGAATGTCTGGGAAATACTTTGGCGGATAAGGTGGACATTGGAACGGGATCTTGTATCCTTTGGATATAATGGACTGTACCCATTTGTCTTGAGTCAAATTTAGCCAGGCTTGTGTGTACAGCGATATTCTCCCCCCAACTGCCTCCAGAGGTTGACAGGCGGGCCTCCTTTCAGGAGCGCTGGAAGGGCCTACCAAAGAAGGTATCTCTGTCACCCTGGTTATGTGGACCTCCTCTGCCACGTGGACAGCATCTTCTATTTCCCCCTCTACCCCTGGGGGAAGGATCACCATGAGTGTCAGATAATGGAGGTAGATATTGCTGTAGTTGAATGCCATTTGATTTTCCCTGGTGGTTCTTTATTGTGGGAATCATAGACATATGTGATGGTCTCAGTAAGCCGTTTGGACAAGGTAACTTTTGAGATTGTCAAACCTTTTTTATTTTCTGAATGGGAGACAAACAATTGGCCTGACTTTCTGAATTATTTGGTCCTATACATGTAAAAATGCAACTGTATGCACATCCAGTTGGTGTTTATACTCTGCCTTGTTACCATAGTTAGGAAAAAACACTGGTAATTCTATATTTTGGTTTAAATTCGCTTGAGAACAAACTTTTGGGAAGAAGGAAGGATTTGTTCTGAGAGAAACTCTATCTTTGTGGAAGAACAAATAAGATGAGTGGGTAGACAAAACATAACTCTGATACTCTCCTGGCTGAAGTAATTGCTGTCAGGAAGAGTATTTTTCAAGATAAAAATTTAAATGAACAAGATGATGCTGGTTTGAAAGGAGGCAGGATCAAAGATGATAATACCAGAAGATTGAGGTCCCAAGGAGGAGGAGGAGGTTCTCTGAAGGGAGATCTTAACAGAAAGGTACACTTGAGGAAGGCTTTACATAGTCTGTGGGACATTAGACTAGATCCCGATTCTCCCACATGATAATTAGAAATAGCAGCTAACTGAACTCTAATAGTGGCTGCCGCTGCTCCTTGATTAAAAGATTCTGTTAGAAATTCCAGAATTGCAGGTATAGATGCTGTAAAGGGATTTATATGGCTTTTGTTAGCCCAACAAGAGAACCTCTTCCATTTGCTTGCATAGAGTTTCCTAGTCATCTGCTTGTGTGAGGAGACTAGAATGTGATGAACTGCAGGGGACAATTCTGGAAGCCTGGCTAAGATTGGAAGTGGAGCAGCCAAGCTGTTAGCTTGAAGGTGTGGAGGGGTAGGATGGAGCATTCCTGACTGATGTGTCAGAAGATCTGGCACTGGATCCAGGATCCATGGGTCTTCCTGAAGGTAGAGCCAAAGAAAGGGGAACCAAATTTGATGAGGTCAGTATGGCCCAATGAGAATTAACCTGACTCAACAACTTTGCTTTCTGGATAATCTTTGGAATCAAGGGAAACGGGGGGGAAGGTATAAAGAAGACCCAAGAGCCAATTGTAAACCAGTGCATCCCTCGGTGACTCTCTTGGAGGGGAGATTAGGGCAAAGTAGTTGCTGCATTTGGTATTGAAGGGAGTGGCAAAAAGGTCGCAGCAAGGCTGGCCCCATTTGCGAAAAATTTGATTCACAGCTTCCTGATTGAGGGACCACTTGTGAGGCATGAGAATGGCTCTGCTTAGCCTGTCTGCTATAATGTTGGATCTTCCTGGGATATGCATTGCTGTCAGAAAGCACTGAGAAGATATCACCCATGACCACACTCTGTGGGGCCTCTTGACAAAGGGGGTAGGATCTGGTTCCCCCCTGTTTGTTGATGTACCATACCACCAACATATTGTCTCTCTGAATTGCAATGGTCCCCATGGGAAGAGAGTCCTGAAATGTTTGCAACACCACAAGCATCACCCTCATCTCTAGGACATTGATATGCAAATGGTACTCGTGATCTTTCCAAACCCCTTGGACCGTCTGTCCCAGATAAAAAAAACCCCCACCCTATCTGGGATGCCTCCGTGGTTACTGTAGCGATAGGTTGGGGAAGTTCACACGGTCTTCCCATTGTTACCTGAGTGGACTGAACCCACCAAAGTAGGTCCTTCTTGCATGAATGTGTTATGAGGATTTCATGAGACATGGGTAACTCCTGCATGGACCATTGGGCAAAGAGTAGCCACTGTAATATTCTCATGTGAAGTCGTGCCATGGAAAGTAGTGTTATCATCAATGCCACAGAGCCTAGGACTTTTAGTGCAAATCTTGCCTGTACTCCGTTCTTGTTGAGTAAGATAATCACTTGACTGCATAACATCTGGATCCTTTCTTGATGTAGCTTTGCCAACATGTCGTTTGTATTTAAATCTGCACCAAAGAATGTAATATGCTGTGACGGCAAAAAGGCAGATTTTTCTGCATTTATAGTAATGCCTAGTTTTGAGAAGAGATGGATGGTGTAGTCTCTTGCTTTGATCAGTAGCTGCTTGGTGGTGGCAGTTAAGAGACAGTTGTCTAAGTATGGAAACACTTGGAATCCCTGACGTCTCAAATGAGCCATGACTACTGCTATGCATTTGGTAAATACCCTGGGGCTGTGGTAAGTCCATAGGGCACAGCTCTGAACTAGTAATGACTGGCTCCCAGGCGGAAGCATAGAAATCTTCTTGCAAGCCTGTCCATCTTTATGTGGTAGTACACATCCTGAAGATCTAAAGAGCACATCCAATTGTCTTTTCCCAGAAACGGGAGTATAGCCTGCAGTGTTACCTTCCGGAACTTTGACTTTTTCACCGACTTGTTTAGTCTGCTGAGATCCAATATTGGGTTTCCAGTCCCCTGTCTTTTTTGGAACTAAAAAGAACCTTGAGTAAATTCCAGATCCTAGTTGGTCTGCGGGGACTTCTTGGATGACTCTCTTTTCTAGCAATGTTTGGATTTCTAGTGTTGCTTGATCCCTTTGACCGGGTGGAATGTCTGGGATAAACTTTGGCGGATGAGGTGGACACTGGAACAGGATGTTGTATCCCCTGGATATAATGGACTGTACCCATTTGTCTTGAGTCAAATTTAGCCAGGCTTCTGTGTACAGTGATATTCTCCCCGGACTGCCTCCAGAGGTGGACAGGAGGGCCTCCTTTCAGGACCGCTGGAAGGGCCTACCAGAGAACGTATCTCTGTCACCCTGGTTATGCAGACCCCCTCTGCCACGTGGACAGCGTCTTCCATTATTTCCCCCTCTACCCCTGGGGGAAGGAGTGTCAGATAAGACTCCTTTGGACTTATGGAACCACATTTTTCCACTGTTTTGACCTTTAAGGTCTGGTAAGAGGCGGAAAAACAGACTCCAATGGCAGACAGTGTTTTACCATCTTGTTGGCTCCTGGTGAGAGTTTCTTTCACTTTTGGCCCAAACAATGACAAGCCATCAAAGGGAGTGTCAATAAAGGAAGAACTGAAGGGTTTGGCAAACTCACAAATGTGCATCCAGGAATGTCTACGAAGAGCTATTCCTGTGCCATCTGCCCTGCTTGCTCCATCAGCCACATAGGATATGAGGCACATGGAGGAGTTAGATATGGAGGTTAAGGTTGCAAGCTGGGAATTAACCTTATCAGATAAGTCCTGGGCTGTAGCACCTTGCAGGGTATCTCCTAGCTCTTTTAGGAGATCCCTCTGAAGGCACATGAAATGCGACAAAGAATTTAGTGACCATAAGGTAAAGGCCGCTGAGGAGAACATACGCTTCCCGTATCTGTCCATCGGACAAGAATCCTTGTTCTATGGATGAACATCCATCATGAGTGACCGGTGTTCCACACCTGAAGTCAACTCCTCATTGGTCCGATCCGACCATAAGCTAATCACCCTTAATATCCACATCCCGCCCCCACACCCCATTAAGGAAACCATGGTAAAAATTTTCTCCAAAGCCAACTTCATGCTTCTTAAGACAGAAGTGGTGAACTTGATGACACCCATGCAGATGGACAATACAGTTACAACTGCTGAGTCCTACACAGATGCACTCTATAAGCACTTACAGGAGTACATGGATCATGCTATCCCAAACAGAACCAAGACGCTATCCTCCAAAAAAAGGAAGCCAATCTGGTGGTCCCCTGCCATAAACAAACTGTACAACAGAAGGAAGTATCTGTTGCAAAAGAGAGTAAAATCCCATGAGTGGAGGAGCTCCCTGGTCAGCCTCAGTAAGAAGATGAGATCCCTTATAAGACCCTCCAAAGCTAACTACAAAACAAAATCGCCACTAATTCTAAGGACAACCACAAAGTATTCTATAGCTATGCCAAAAATCTCAATGGCAACACCCAGATCTACTCTGAGTTACAGCACAACAGCACAAAAACTACAGAACCAACTGATATTGCCAACATCCTGGCAGATAGGTTCAGTGCTACCTTTACCCCCCACCCCCTAAAGGGCCTATATCTATACAGAAAGAATGTAGAGTCCTTGTAATCACAACTACGCAGGTAAAAGCTGCACTCTCTAAAGCCAAAAACACAGCATCCATGGGTCTGGACAACATCCCAGGCTGCGTTTTACACAAACATCAGAACGAACTGGCTCCCCACTTAAGCACCATGTTCAATAATAGCCTCGCATCAGGCTTTGTGCCCACTGAATGGCACACAGCAAGAGTTATCCCACTCCACAAAGGGGGAGCCACCACCGATCCCAGGAACTATTGACCTATTAGCCTGACGAACCTGGTCTGCAAGGCCATGGAACGTATCATCATGGAACTCATAAACAAAGACATTGGTAACCTCCAAACTCTGGAATCTGAACCTGATCGACTTCTTTGAGACAGTCACCAAAGCCGCAGATGAGGGTAAGGTGGTTCACACAGCCTATCAGGCTTTCGACACCTCCCCCATTCTGGAATTATAGCTAAACTCACTAAACTAGGTATAAATCCCTATGTCACAAGATGGGTTGCCAACTGGCTCACTGACAGAACCCACACTGTAAAAGTTGCAGACTCCAAATCTGACCTCAAAGCAGTGACAAGTGGAGTACCACATGGTTCTGTCCTGGGACCGCTCCTGTTTGGTATCTACTTCTCTGAAGTACAGGCTAACACAGAAGGCCTCTGGCTAACAAAGTTCACAGATGACTGCAAACTAGGAGCCATAGTCAAGTCCCCAAATGATGTGGACAGCCTACAGAAGGGCCTCGCTGAGACAGATGCCTGGTGTCAGAGCCATGACCTCAAGCTCAATGCCAAAAAGTGCAGTGTCATCCCCTTTGGTAAAAACTCTGTACCCATGAACTACCACATAGGCAGCAATCTACTTGAAACCGAATGTGTGATTAGACCTTGGGACCCAGGTGGACAGTAGTCTCCCCTTTGATAGTCACTTCGCCGCAGTAGTCAGGAAGTCCTTCTACGTGGCACACCTCATCATACTCTCTGACACCAACTCATTCGAGTTGGAGGAGAAATCAGTACAGTTGGGGGTACTGTTGTTGGCTCCAAAATCCAATGGGCTGGGCTCAAGAGAATTTCTGCTAAGGCCCGGTCTGAAGCGACCTCTTCACTATCCACTCCACGTCATCATCCGATAGCCTGGTGGATCTAGAGGAATGACTGGAAGACTTGTGGCTATCTGCCACCGACTGTAGTAAAGGAGATACTGGCACCAAGCGAACAGGCTCCAAGGATGGTGACCAGCTCCTTTTACAGCTCTGCAACGATTCCGATGAAACAGATAGAACTGAGGGAGAACCATGCTTCTTTGGCCTGACAATTTTCAGAGCCAAAGAAGTATCAAGTTTGTTGCTGCTTGTTGGCTCAGACACCATAGCTGATGAAGCAGACTTTTTGGTTGTGTCCGATTTTTTAGTCTGATTTCCTTCGTCCACTTTTAATAAGCCCCTCAGTATAAGATTATTCCTCCTCTCCTGCAAGTTCCTAGCACTAAAACTATGGCAGATGGAGCAGGAATCTTGAAGATGGAGTGGTCCCAGACAGTACACACAACTAGTGTGTCTGTCAGTAATGGGCATTTTTTGAGTGCAGGAATCTCATTCTTTGAATCCTAATTTATGTTCCTTAGCTGGTTCCTTAGACATGCTAGCTATAAGGAAAAAACAATAAACGTTAGAAAAGGTTATATCTTTTATAGAAAGAGAAAGCAAAAAACAGCTATCTAAATTTTTTTTTAAGAGAAGATAAGAAAAGGGAGGAGGAGAAGTCTTTAAGTTAAACGATTATCTCCTCCACCGGAGGAGACGCCTCTAACTTAAATGGTGACTCCTAAAAAGGGGAAAGAAGGAAGAAAAGGGAAAAGCATCCTCTAATTTAAACAGATTCTTGAGGAGACAAGGCCCAAAGAAAAAGACATCTACAAAGGTAAAAATACAAGGTTTAGAGAGCCAAAAATAGCTCAAGGCTATTACGATAGAACTAGTAAGTAAAACAGATAATTATTAGGAAGTAACTACTAGAAATATATAAAATATTAAATTTTACAAGCCTGAGCCAATCAAGACAATCTCAAAACTTCAAGCGGCAATGAGATCTAGGGAACAGATGCTAAGTACCATGGGATAAGACTTAGCCTTGAGCCAGTAGAAGCTCTCGAGCTTTAGTACAGGCTGAGTCGGATTTTGATGGAGGAGAATGAAAGTCCATTGCTTAGCATCTCAGCCAGGTACTGTAATATTTGGGGTAAATTCAGTATTCCAGGATTCTGACCCTTTTTCTCATTCCAGGCACAAAACCGTTTCCATTTTGCAGAGTAGGCTTTTCTTGTAGAAGGTCTTCTGGCCTCCAAAATGACATCCTGCACCTCCTTGGAGAGTAGGGCCTGTTGTGAATTTAAGGAATCTTCCATGCGGCTAGATTGAGTGTTTTCAGCTGACTGTGAATAGTTTTGAAGTTGTGCTGAGTCAGTAGAAGAGGCATTAGAGGCAGGATCCATGGTGGGGAATGCGTCAGGCTTTTCAGGAGTGGGTACCAGTGTTGTCTTGGCCAGTCTGGAGCAATGAGAATCATCTTTGATCTGTCTGCTCTGGTTTTTAATAGAACTTTGGGCAGCAGAGGGAGAGGTGGAAAGGCATAAACTGTCATTGTTGCCCAACTGAAGGATAGTGCGTCCACTTTCCAGGCCTGTGGATGAAAGGTCCTTGAGCAGAATTTTGCCAATTGGTGATGTCCAGGACAGGAGGTATAGCGAGAGGTCTGTGTTGAGGTAACAAAAGAAATTCCCTAAGCCTTTTCTTGGAATCAGAAAAGTCTTGGCCTTCCCACTGGAAGTGTTCCCTCAAGGTGTGCAAGGTTTCCCCAAAAGAAAAATCCTCTGGGGGAGATACAGAAGGAATGGACTGTCCTGCATCAGAATCTTCATAAGGGGAGTACGAGTGTTCCTCCACATCAGAATGTTCTGAGAAAATGGAGCCCTGTTCAGAAGAGGGACAGTCTTCCTCCACTGTGGGTCTCTTGTCTGGAGGGGGATGGGAACCCCTGATATAGGAAATTAAATCCTCAGCCATTTTAAGCATCTGCTTTTTAGGCATGGGGCCTGGGGATGGGCCCTGTGCAACAGGCCTCTTGGGATGCATGGCTGATTTGGACTTAGTGAAGGCCTTAATGGAAAAGGAAGAAGAGGGTCTAAATACACCCTGGGTGGAAGTGGACCTGTCCACATTAGGAGGCTCAACACTCACTGTGGTTTCGGTGGTTGTAGTCTGAGTAAGGGCCGAGGTACTAGCGGTCTCGGGTACAGAAGACACCACCAAGGAAGTGTCGTCGGTAGTCAGGGACTGCATAGGCATCTCGCTGTGAACCGGACCACGTGTAGCCGGTTTTGGCGTGGTGTCGGTGGAGACCGCGGACCTCACGTGTCGGTCCTTGTCCTTTGCTAAAAAAAACAAGCCATCCTGTTGGACCCCTAGTTTAAACAGGCTATACAACATGAGAAAGAAACTAATACCCAAGAACAAGAGGGAACTAAATCAGCAGAGGAAGAAATCTCTCTCCTGCTTAAACAAACAAATTAGAGATCTTGTCAGGCTGTCCAAAACTAATTACTAAGTGAAACTAGCCTCCCTAGTTAAGGATAGTCACTAGGCATTTGTTTAACTGTATCTGAAATCTAAAAGGGAATACCCAGCTATGTGCTGAACTGGTTGTGGATGGCACCATCTATACTCAACCAAAGGCAACAGCCAACCTGCTAGCTGACAGATTTGGAGCAAACTTCACTCCCCTGTCCCCTCCAGTCATCCCCCAAAGTATACTTGCTATCATTCCTTAGCCTATTATCTCAAGAGAGCAGGTCATCTCGGCACTCTCCAAGGCCAAAAACATGGCATTAGTGGGACCACACAACATCCCAGGTTGGCTTTTAAACAACTTAAAACATGACCAAGCAGACTTATTTGGATCCCTGTTTAACCACAGCCTGCAAACTAGCTGTGTTCCAGCAGAATGGAGGATAGCAACAGTAATCCCTCTGCACAAAGGGGAACCATCAACCGACCCTGGGAATTATAAGCTTGACTAGCCTCATGTGGAAGGCCATGGTAAGAATCATTACGGACCTTATTAACAAGGATATAGATAATCTCCAAACTCTGGACCCAACCCAGTTCAAATTCGTTAAAGGTAAATGCTGCCTCTTAAACATTGTTGACTTCTTCGAGAAAGTCACCAAGGCCCTGGACGACGGAAAGATAGTGCATATCACCTATCTTGTCTAGCCAAGGCATCTGACTCAATCCCCATTCAGGTATTATACAGAAACTCTCCCAATTGGGAATTAACTCTTACATCACCAGATGGGTAGCCAACTGTCTCACCAACAGGACACACACTGTCAAAGTGGGTGACCACCTCTAGCAAAAGACCAGTGGCGGCTGGTGACTTCAAATCACAGGGGGGCTGCAGGAGACGCTGAATGGGTGGGGTCAAAGGGAAGGGGTGTGGTCAACCATAAAGGGGAGGAGCTATGCACAAAACCACAAAAAACTAACTTTAATTAAATACGCTGCCCTGGGTGGCAAACCATCATTATGAAAGTCCAATCAAGACAAAAATAAGTGTAGAAGAATAAAAATATTTCAATGCATTGGCTGCATGACAGCTTACTTAATATCTAGACGGAAACAAAAGGTTGTGAGGCATGAAAAAATAAATTACTTTTTAAATACATTATTGGAATGCCAGTCAAAATCAAGTATAAGAAAAACCAGAAGCACTCAACTCAAACCAGTTCTCCTTGCACTGCAGTTCTAATTATTATTATTTGGATCTACTTCATTAGATCTAAAGTACGAAATGCCAAAACTCTAAATAACGGGACAAAAAGACCGCAAATTAAGAATACTAAAAGTGTAGCATTTCTAAAGTTGAAAGAAAGAAAGAAGAACCTACTGCGCATGTCCAACTACACTGATGTTATGAATCGAGTTCACTCACAACACAAAACAAGAGCATCTAAGCATAGTGCTCCTCATCGGGTTGTCCCCTCCGTGCTGGCCTATCTCTCTTGGTTACCCAGAAGCTACAAGGCAGACCAGCTGTATTGGCACCCAGGAAGCACCCCTACCTCCACCTGAGTGACGGTTTATTGACTATTTACATTATTCTTTACTGGCTCATCTAAGCATAGTGCTCCTCATCGGGTTGTCCCCTCCCTGCTGGCCTATCTCTCTTGGTTACCCAGAAGCTACAAGGCAGACCAGCTGTATTGGCACCCAGGAAGCACCCCTACCTCCACCTGAGTGACGGTTTATTGACTATTTACATTATTCTTTACTGGCTGTACGTCCACTTATTTGCCTATTTACCTTATGTGATGGTTTTGTCCTCCTGTGGACAGCACACACGTGGCACCAGCTAAGGTTGTCTTGTCCCTTACCTATTCTGCAGTGTAAAGCTCCCCCTTTCATCTATCATTGCTTCTCCCTCTTGCCCCTGGTTGACCTGATTTCCCCTTTGTTTGCTAGCTTTAATATAGCTGTAACACCCATCTTATCTAGCCTCTCCTGTTCTCTCACTGTCTGTACACTACCTCCCTGGCTGTTGCACTCCTTTCTCTCTTGTTACCTACATTTTAATTTTCACCAATTAACTGTATCTTTATACTCCTGCTTACTTACTTTTTAGTACCCCTCTCAGGGTCCCATTGCAAACTGTATACATCCTACACACACCCTGAGCCTGATTTATTCTTGTCTTTTACCTTCTCCTTTCCTTCTTTCTCTACCTAGCTCTCCCCAACTTCTACTTAAACTACATAGCTTAGGAAAACGTACTGTTCAGCTTCCCTGCTAAGCTGATTGACTCACTCTCTTCTCTGACTGTTTTCCGGTGCTATCGCCTCCCGCCCCTCTCCTATTCCCTTCATGCTATTGGTTTCCCTTTCTGACTACACCCCCCCCTTCCCCCTTGAAGTCTACATGTAGTGGCTTCCTCTCCGGGGCGCCATCTTTAAACTCCATCTGAACTACTGCAGACTTTCCTTGGCTGCCCGCGTGGTGTGCTCCATGTAAGTGTGTATTTTCAGCTGCGACATTGCTTTATTGCCTCTATTATTTGTTATAAACCTGTGCATAGTGGTAATCCCAAGGTCGCTAAGGTCCGGGCAACCGGAATACATCAAACGCTATTTTTGTGACTATATTTTCAGCTGAAACATTGCTTTATTGTCTATATTTTTCATTTTAAACTGTGCATAGTGGTAATCCTACAGTCGCTAAGGTCCGGGTATCCGGAGTACAGCAAATGCTTTTCTGTGTCTGTATTTACAGCTGAGACATTGCTTTCTTGACTATATTTGTTGTTATAAACCTGTGCTTAGTGGTAATCCTACAGTCGCTAAGGTCCGGGTAACCGGAGTACAGCATACACTATTTTGTGACCGCTCGTTGTTTGATTATAGTCCTGTGCCCTACTGTAGCGTGTTTTTCCTGCAGTCGCTAAGGTCCTAACGGCCTGAGCACGCTGTTTTTTTATGTAAGGTTCAAGTGTCTTACTGTAGTGTGTTTTTCTACAGTCGCTGGAGTCCTATCAGTCTACGTACTGCAAAACTGTGCTAGGGCAGTTTATCCTTGTTTTCATCCACTGCAATTTGTCTAGTGATGGCATGGTGTTGTTTTTATACACTGCTCTTAGACTGTAGTGATTGGTAAAGCCTTGACTACTGTGTTACCTTCTTGAGATCCCTAAAAACGGAACTTTGTGGGTAGGCTTTTAGTCGCTACAAGGTATACAATTATTGCTTCAGTAAAGCATTATTCTATGGTATTTGCCCCTACCTACACTACTGTTTGCAGTCGCTAAGAGGTTGTTTCTCTTTCCAGGAACAGAGATACCACTAACGCTGCACTAAGCCTAGTCCATGCCTAGTACAGGGTGTTAAGTGTGCTATTTCTATCTGATTAAGGAATATCTTGTACTGTCCCCACTCCTTATATGTTCACATAATTCCCCTTATTTTGTTAGTAAATGAGCTTTCTGTTGCTATTTGCATTGAACCCTGTTATGAACAGCTATTTATTTTGTACTTTCTTAATACCAATGCTTCTTGTATTAATGCATTATAACTGCTGCTGCTAGAAATGTTTAATATCTTGATGTACCTGTTTCTGTGACTTGTAGATATATTGTTTTCTCACTCTTTTTTTTTTTTTCTGCATACTCCTTCTTTGGTACCTCTCTACCCAATCCTTTGCTAACCACCTATGTTCTATCTGCTACCTTGTTTTCCTAACCCTTCTTTTTCCTTTTTTTGTATTCCAGTATCTAAGCATAGTGCTCCTCATCGGGTTGTCCCCTCCCTGCTGGCCTATCTCTCTTGGTTACCCAGAAGCTACAAGGCAGACCAGCTGTATTGGCACCCAGGAAGCACCCCTACCTCCACCTGAGTGACGGTTTATTGACTATTTACATTATTCTTTACTGGCTGTACGTCCACTTATTTGCCTATTTACCTTATGTGATGGTTTTGTCCTCCTGTGGACAGCACACACGTGGCACCAGCTAAGGTTGTCTTGTCCCTTACCTATTCTGCAGTGTAAAAGCTCCCCCTTTCATCTATCATTGCTTCTCGCTCTTGCCCCTGGTTGACCTGATTTCCCCTTTGTTTGCTAGCTTTAATATAGCTGTAACACCCATCTTATCTAGCCTCTCCTGTTCTCTCACTGTCTGTACACTACCTCCCTGGCTGTTGCACTCCTTTCTCTCTTGTTACCTACATTTTAATTTTCACCAATTAACTGTATCTTTATACTCCTGCTTACTTACTTTTTAGTACCCCTCTCAGGGTCCCATTGCAAACTGTATACATCCTACACACACACCCTTTTTTTTTTTTTTTTAAAAAACCCCCCCCTTTTTGGGAAAATTTTATTTTCTTTTTTTTTTCTTTTTTACCCCCCCTTTTCCTTTTTCCTTTTTTTTTTTCCCCCCCCCCTTAACCTTTTGGGCCCCCTCCCCCCAACTTCTAACCCCCCCCTTTTTTTTAAACCCTTTTTTTTTTCCCAATTAAAGGGGTTAAGGAAAAAAA